>NW_022443505.1:0-3716 GCF_009761245.1 Sapajus apella
ACTCACTGGAAGATTCCCCTGCATGATTTAAAGGATTACTTTTCCTTCATCTTTTATTTTTGTTGGTTATTATACATAATTCTTTGTAATTTATTTGCCAATAATATTTGTATATTTTTATGGCATACATGTGATACCTTGATACATTCATGGAATGTGTAATGATCAAATCAGGTTATTGATCAGGTATTTAGGATATTCATCACCTCAAATATTTATCATGTATTTTTGTCGGGAACATTTCAAATCTTCTAGCTATTTTGAAATACATATTGTTAATTACAGTCACCCTAGTGTGCTATCGAACACAGGTATTTATTTCTTCTAACTAACGTTTGCAACCGTTGACTAACCTATCTTTATCCTCTCCAACACACATAAACCCATCCCAGCTTCTAGTAACCATCATTCTACACTCTACCTTCATGAGGTCAGCATTTTTGGCTCCAACATATGAGCGAGAACATGTGTTACTTGTCAGGGTCTGCCTTATTTCTCTTACTTTAATGGCCTCCAGTTTCATCCATGTTGCTGCAAATGAAAAGATTTTTATTCTCTCTTATGACTGAACGGAATTCCCTTGAGTATACATACCACATTTTCTTTGCCATTCGTCTGTTGACGGACACAGAGGTTGGCTCGATATTCTAGCTATTGTGAACAGTGCTGCAATAAACCTGGGGTTGCAGGTCTCCCTTTGATATACTGATTCCCTTTTCTTTGGAGAAATACCCAGGAGTGGGATTTCTGGATCGTATGGTAGTTCATTTTTAGTTGTTTGAGAACTCTCTATACTGCTTACCTTCATAGCTGTACTAAATTACACTCCCATCAACAGTATGTAAGAGTTCCCTTTTCTCAGCATCCTTGCAAGCATTTATGGTAGTTTTAATAATAGCTCTCCTAACTGGGGAAGATGACAACCCTGATTATTAGTGACGCTGACGATATTTTTCATAGACCTGTTGGCCATGTATACTTTAATTCTTATGACTTAAAAACACACATACAATATAACCCAGTCAGTTAGGCATGGATATGATAACTATGAGATCGACTAACCCTGGGAAGTGGCAGGACCTGACCTATGCAAATGCCGTATCTTCCTGAACCCTTCCTCCAGAGCTACTTTCACGTGACTAACTCTGTTTCCACTCTTTCATACTCTTTCTGTTTACATATTTCCCCCCACTTTCATGCTCCTAACCACTCCATTTTAATCTCACTGCACGACTGATTTTCAGCTTTGCGAGTCTATGTGAGCACTGACTCCAAAAGGGACTTCCAATCTGTTTAGCTACTAGATGATGATACAGAATAGAGAAATAAACATAACGTTGAATTCATATAACTGTATTAGCCTTTTACAAATCAGATCAACCATGGCAATGAACTCTCACCATCCATCTTTTGGTTCAGTAATAGTATAAGCAAATCTATTCCTCTGGACAGATATTAAACATGAGAGAAATTAACAAAGCTGCACTAATACAATCACAATGTCAATAATTTATAATCTGAGAAAAGGAAATGGTAAACCACATTTTAATTATGTAGGTTCATCATGACACATTACTTCTGTGACATTTTAAAATGTGTTCACACAATAATTAATACAGACAAGAAGGTTGTAATAAATCATAACCAGATACATTATACCAGCACAATTTTCTCTCAGTGTATTTCTTCCTAGCCTACTGGACATTTGTAAGAATATCCCTGGGGTCAGGTATATTCATACTCATTCATTTACCAAGCTGTACAAGTCTTTTTAAATATATTACTTTAATATGTTACCAATGAGAGAACAAGTTAGTCAGTAAACAAATAAATGGCTGAAAATATTACTGTGCATTCATGGATTTCATATTTGCTTCCAGGTTGCAATACATGGAAAGGTAGAGAGTAACTTAGAATTAAAACCTGTTAAATTCAGGAATATGCTGGATAATTTTAAAAGTTGGAACAGCTATAAAGCTGTAAAACCATGTTTCATTTGGGAGAAATAAAAGTTCCTAATAAGAGCATTAAAAATGTGAAGATGAATTTCTATCACTTGTGTTTTGACAGATCTTAAATCCATTACTGTCAATGTGCTTTCTTTTGGCAACAGTTCTAGTGATGAATCTAGGTTTAAACACATAAGACATGCTCGACCCTTTGACATTGTGGTCATCATGTTTCTTTACCAAGTTGGACACTTGAAAAGAAATGCTATTTAACCAGTTGTCTATGTTTAAAAAAAAAAAAAAAAAAAAAGCTAATAAACAAAAATGCTCTTAAAAAGGGACTCCCACATGCATTAGCATACATTAGCATATCTGATCATCTAAAGACAATTTATTTTGGACAGATATTATCCCAATTTATAGTTGAAGATACTAATATCAGAGAGGTTTGGATTTGCCCAAGGTCACAAAGTTTCAATTCTGAAAAGCTTCCAATACCATGTTTAGCTTTTATACCACCATACAACTGCTACAATGGAGCAAATGCACTTTGTTTACACTGGTATCACTAAGCCATGGAGCAGTTTCTCACATCGAGTAGTTTAATGAATCTTTTGTAAATGAAAGACCAGAGAAATCATTGAATGTCTGAGTCACTGTTGGGTTCGGTAAGAGAGGTGATTTAGCTACCCTTTGGCAGGAAATGAATCCTTGCAGCTCATTACAGTGACAGCTACAGCTCTAGAGATCTCATAAATTTTGAAGATTCCTAAAACATAAACACCTGAACTCCCAGTTGTAAGCTTTATTTAGAAATTTCCACCTCTTCTATGTGAGTCAAGTTAAGTTGGATATAACTATGAGATGTTTCGCTTAAGCCTCATGGTAACCCCAAGGCAAACACCTATACTAGATACAAAATAGAGAAAAAAAAAATACTCAAAGCATACTACTACAGAAAATTACATAATTACAAAGAAAGACTGCAAGAAGGCAAGAAAGGAACAATCTATGAAATATCCAGACAACAATAAATAAAATATCTATAGTAAATCTTTACCGATCAATAATTAATTTAAATGTAAATGGTCTAAAATTAATAAAACATACAGAGCAGCTACATAAATTTAAAACAGACCCAACTACATGCTGCCTAAAAGAGGCTCATTTCACTTGTAAACAATCACAGAGACTGAAAATGAAATGATGAAAATAGATATCCCATACAAATAGAAATCAAAATAAAGAGGGAGCAGCTGTTTACCAGATAAAATAGCCTTTATATTCAAAAGTGTAAAAAGAGAAAACACAACAATTCCCATACAAATGGAAACCAAAATGGAGCAGGAGTAGCTATTTATCAGATAAAATAGCCTTTATATTCAAAACTGTAAAAAAAGAAAATATAATAATTACAAATACATATGCACCACCCAACATCAGAGCACCTAAATGTATAAAGCAAATATTAACAGATATGAAGGGAGAGATAGACAGCAATCCAATAATTGAAGGAGATTTCAATACCACACTTTCAGCAATAGGATGATGATCCAGGAGAAAATTAATAAGAAAATGTTGGACTTCACCTATACTTTTTTGTTCACCTATACTTTCAATCAAATGGGTCTAAGAGATATATGTCGAACACTCACAGCATGCATATTCTCCTCAAGCCCACATGAAATATTCTCCAGCATAGATCATATGTTAGATCACGAAACAAGATTAACAAATTTAAGATTAAAAATATATCCAAATCTTTTC
>NW_022443506.1:0-3715 GCF_009761245.1 Sapajus apella
CCTGTTGTATAAAAATTTCCTCATTATACTTTCACTCTTATTTTCACTGGGTGTGGAATTTAATGTTAGTAGCTCTATATATGTTTTTGCACATTTGATATGGCTTGGCTCTGTGTCTGCACCCAAATCTCACCTTGAATTGTAATCCCTGTATGCCCACAGGTCAAGGGTACGACCAGGTGGAGGTAATTGAATCATGGGTGTGGCTTTCCCCATGCTGCTCTCATCATAATTAGTGAGGCTCAGTAGAGCTGATGGTTATATCAGCATCTGGCATTTCCTTTGTGCTTGAGCCCCCATTTTCTTTCTTGCTGCCCTGTGGAGCGGAGTCTTCTGCCCCAAAGTTTCCTGAGGAACCGCCATCTCTCTGTCAGTCATTTGGAACTGTGAGTTAAATCAAACTTCTTTTCTTTATAAATTACCCAGTCTTGGGCAGTTCTTTATAGCAGCATGAAAACAAACTAATACAACATTGAAAATACTAATTTATTTCCCTTGGTTCCATTGTTTCTGTTAAGAAATCAACTTTAAAGAAAATTTAGCTCTTTGTATTTTGCATTCTTCTATTTTACCATGAGGTATCTTCGTGCAGATTTCTTTAATTCAGTGTGCTTTGGGAATAGTTGAATGTTTGAATCCGTAATGTGATCTCTTTCATTAGCTTTGGAAAACTCTTGGTTAATGCTGCCTTTGTTTCGTATACTTCTCTTTTTCTGAAGTTCTAAGTACACATATGTTGGAACTTCGCACTGTGTCCAATATCTCTCTTACCCAGTCTTGTTTCTGTCTCGCCGCTATGCTTAATTCTCAATAAACATTTTCTGATGTAACTTACCGTTTTCTAATTATCTCTTCAGCTGTGTCTAATTTACTATTAAACATCTCCTTTTAAACTTTTAGCTCTTGTATTTGTAAATTATAGATTTCTGGTTTTTTAAAGCTGCAAAATAATTTTTATACTTTTGTTTTCTGCTGAAATGTTTATTCAAACTCAAATAAAACAAGCAGTTATTTAAAAGTTTAAGTCTAATAATTACAATATATTCAATCTCCTTTTCAATCTGCTATTATTAATTTTAAAATATTTTTTATAAAATTTAGTGTTACTTTTCTTCTGCTATCTAATTTTTGTTTGTTGAATATTATATTTGAAAATTGTTTATGGACATAATCTGAGGTCTAGAATGGTGTTTTTTCTTCTGAAGAGGATTTTATTGGTGGCCTCTCTTCCATATTTTCCAGTTTTTCCGTTTGTCCTTAACAGGAGAGTTAGTCCTCTGCTACAGAAAATGCACCTTTTAAATATTGTTGGAACTTTTAAATACACCCTTTAATATTATTTGACCTTTAAAAGGATGCATAGTATTTGTCCTTTAAAAATATTAATTGACATCTGTGTCCACTTTCTACAATTACCCTAAGCTTAGCAGTTTCTTGAAAACTCCAATAACGATCAAATAAAGTGATTTGGTGATTTCCTTTGTACGTTATTTAGACATTCTAAAATGCAATTTTTAGCTCCGGAAGTAGTCTTGCTTTATCATTGTTGAACTAAATTTTAAACGTATTAGCCGAGGACAATTTTCATTTGAAATTAATTAATGTTTGTTGAAGCCACTTTTAGGGGGTGTGCTACTGGGGACATATAGTTATACTAAAGAAGTTGTTTCTGTTCCTATCAGCTGGTGTACATAATTTGTCTAAAATCGTCTCATCAGCTGTTTTACATGGGACATGTTCATTATTCTTTTTATGCCTCAGTTTTCTAGGTTGTTAAATGGGAATGGACAGTGGCTATTTCATGAAGTTTACATAATGATAAAATAAGGTTATGCATATAAAGTGCTTAAAATGCTGCCTCGCCCTCTTTAAAGACTCAGCAGAGCTAAGCTGTTCATTGTATTTTGATGATAGAGCCTTATTGTTTGCCATTTAGGAATGGGGATTGATTAAGGCAGAGCTCCTTCTCTCTGGCTCTGATTATTTAGGTAGTACTTATGTAAACACATATTTCTACAGAGCACATATAGAGCAACCTCTAGCTCAAGCTGTAACTCACGATAATTTTCACAAGGATTACTTTCAAGGTTTGATTTTCTGATTGTATATATATGTACAATTGTCCTGAAACCCAATTTAGAGCTTAAATTTATGCACGTTTCATTTGGCATTATGTCTGTCCTGGATTCTTTGATCTATTTCAAAAGTTATCATGTTTGTCCACAAATAACAATGTGTTCATTCAGGTCATTGATAAAAAATGTTAGATTTAGTAGAACCAAGGTGATATTGCAACATGTTCTATGTAAGATAATCTGACTTGAAAATCTTCACATGCTTTCAACAAAAAGAAGCAAATTTAATGTGGCATGAGCCATCGCTCTTGTGGTTCATCAGATCGTTAGAGTCTTTTCTAAGGGTGAATGATCTTTCATGTTTGCTGACTCCTCCAGATGTTTCCTGGGTATCAAGGCCGTGGGTTAATTTGTAGTTTTTATAATCTGGAGACTGCCGCATCATTTGACTCTTTGCAAAATTTTGATGCTCTGGAATTTTGCTAGGATTTTCCACAGGTTATTGCTGTAAGATTCTGCTTACACTTCCCACAGTATGATTATTTGTGACTGAGATAATTGCACTTATTTGAAGAACTTGTGGGGTTTTTTTTTTGGTACACGTTCACAGATGGCCTCAAGCTCAGCTCCCTTTTAAAAATAGCCAATATTTACACTATGTTTTTTAATTGCTAAAACTAGTGCATATTTTTTAAGATCCATTTTTCTTGATACTATACCGTCAAGTTTTGACTGAAGAAGATGACATTATCTTCTTCCCACCCTTTGTCATGAAAGAAATCATTTTTGATGGGAAGAAATGATAGGTTTGGTGTGTGTGTCTCTCAACAAACTAATATCTTTCACTTCAGTAGAGCAGTGTGTCCTAACTCTTCCCATGACAGCCAAGTAGAATTAGATGCATTAAAACTCATCATAAGAAAGTTAGTGTTACAATATAAAATGTTTACATATGCATGAAAACATTAAATACGTGCCTTATAAAGGACTGAGTCAAATAAGAATTGAATGAGGTGACTTTTTAGAAATCATTATTTTGTCACTACGTTTTATAGACTAACATAATTTTAAAAGTAAGAAAGATATTAGCAGGCACCCAGTTAAGGATTCTTATTTTTCAGTGGACAAAACGGAAACCCAGAGAGGGGAAATAACGTTCCCCCAAATCACATGGTTTTGGTGGTGAGAAGAGCGATGTCACTTTCAGTATTTTGACTACTTGCTCTTGTAACCCAAAAGCTTACTGTGTGGCAAGACCTGTTTTCCTGCCTTGGCGGAAGCTTTAGTCAGTGTGTCCCATTCAATCTTATTGTGGGAGGAAAACAGGGCAAAATAAAACTTATGAAGTAATTGCTGAAGTCAGAAAAAGAATTCACGAGTTTCTCCTTTTCTTTGCTGCTTGACTTTGCAGAATGACCTTTGGGATGAAAGGAATAAAAGATACATCCCAGTAGCACCATGTATAGAAGAGGCAGGATCAGGCTTGTGGCAATAGCATAATGTTCCAAGGACTTAAAGGTTTCTTCATCAATTATCATAGAAAAGCTCAGTTGTTTGTTCTGAACAAATGAAACGATGGGCTGCAGGAACAAAATAAAAATATTGAACTCCTGAGAACTACTCAAGATATTCCTCATGAC
>NW_022443507.1:0-342 GCF_009761245.1 Sapajus apella
CCTCCTTTTGGCACCACAGGTTGGAGAGACGTGAGTCCTCTGTGGTCGCCGGCATAATAAATGACCCTGCAATCTGGCATACTTTTGTCTTGTGGTAACTTTCTACGCTCCGGTCAAATACAACATTTGGAGGCCCCAGCGAGATATTCTCTTTTTGTTATCACCAGACAAAAGCCATCTCAGAATCTCGCCCGGGCGGCCGCTCCCACCATGGGGGCCTCTGGGGAGGCGCCCCCTGTTCTTTCGCAGGGCCCCGGAGAGCCACCGTGGAGGATAAGCGACCTCTCGGCCGACTTTCACCCGAAATTCCTCAGGGTCCTAAAAGAAAAAAAGCCTCCGGAG
>NW_022443507.1:442-1822 GCF_009761245.1 Sapajus apella
AAAGGCTACGGGGCTTGTGTGGGCCTTCACCCGTGGTTCCACTGGGGCGTCGTAGGGCATAACGGTGATTCACCTCAGAGCTGTCCTACTTGGACTTCCATCCTGAGGTGACCAGGCCCGGGGATTATACGGGTACACCTTAGCCAAGACGCCCCTGAAAATTCTTCCGAGAAAGTGGCCGGGCAGGCATCTGACTGGTCTCCCATCTGGGGGGCACCCCCTTTGTCTGTCACTCTTGTATGTGGTCCTGTCTCGTCTGTAAATTTGTCAGTTTTATTAGACTCCTGCTAGCAGACATACACTGGTTCAGGCCATCTTCCCTTGAGGTAGGAGATATCTTACAGTGGTTGACGAACCACTGGATGCAGGGAAATTTTATTGATTACACCCCAGCAAAAAAAAAAAAAAAAAAAAAATTACTCTTTTCTCTTTCTTCATCTTCTTCTTCTATCACTGAGGCCTCACTCTTTCTTCCTTTGCCATGTGGCAGATAGTCTTAACTATAGTTGTCTTTATTCTCTTCCTTGTTTTGGACATTGTGGCCTGTAAATTCTCCCAGCCACCTCCACCGGGAAAAGAGTACTTTTGCCCGTGCTGGGTCAGATTCCATGTCGGGGAGGCCGTTGTGCCCTCGACACCTTGGAGGTAGCTTCTTTGGAGCTTGTGTGGAACAAAACCCTAGAACAGAGTTTACGGGTGCTCTTCCTCAGGCTGGGATGGAAAACAGGTAACTGCTTATTCTGCCAGAAAAGTGTCCAATGTTATGGGCAGTGCCCAACGGTGCATCATAGAAAGGCATATTGGCACTATCCTGGATGTTGGGAGGTAGAATGTCACTGCCCCAGTAAAAACTGACTGGCAGCACTTCTGCACACTCTACCAGGTGTGGAAACACACATCCTGTAGACCTCTTAGTCCACCTGTTTGTCACTTCCCGACCTTTCCGAAGCAACTGGCCATTAAAAAGGTATAACGGGGAGGATTATATCCGGGCAGCGCTAAACCTCCATAGTGCTTATTCTCGCCAGTTGTGGTTTGCGGGGGAAAAAAGGACCGCCACCTTACCTTGGCCCCTACCCCCTGTTCCTCTGACTAGGACTAGGAATAAACCCTAAAATCCAGTTGTCTGGTCCTTACAGGACCTGGCTGCAGAGGCCCTGCTAAAACCTGCTTTAAAGAGGGCCAAATTTTAAATTTGAGGCTTTCCAAAATTGGCTTTACTACAGAAAGAGAGGAAAGAGAAAGAGAGGAGAGAAAGGAGACAGGAGAGAGAAAGTAGACAGAGGAGAGAGGAAAGAGAAAGAGAGGAGAGAGAAAGTAGACAGAGGAGAGTGGAAAGAGAAAGAGAGGAGAGAAAGGAGACAGGAGAGAGAAAGTAGA
>NW_022443507.1:1922-3322 GCF_009761245.1 Sapajus apella
TTAAGAAAAGCTTTCTAACTTTCTGTAACAAAAGTGACTTGTTAGTGTAGTCGTTAAGGTGTGGGGCCTGCAACTGCAAGGTTGTTGGTTCAAATCCTCAGTGAAGCTAGTTTTAAATTAGGGAAATCAGTTTTAAATTAGTGAATTCTCTTGAGGAAAATTTGGCATAAAAAAAAACAAACAAAAAAAACCCCACAAATGGGGTCCTCTAGCTCCCCGCCTTGTAACCCCCTCCAATGCATGACGGCCAACTTCAAGGTTGGGTTCTCAGGCCAATATGAGGTGAAATTAACCCCTGGAAAACTCCACTCTTTGTGTGAACTTGAATGGCCGTCTTTTGGAATTAGGTGGCCAAATACTGGGACCTATGACCCAAAAATTACCCAGGCTGTATGGAAAATGGTTGCAGAAACTCCTGGATACCCTGAGCAGTTTCCATACATCGACCAATGGTTGGGTTTAGTCCAATGGCCTCCCCCATGGCTAAAGTGCTGCATAAAACAGGCTAGACTTCAGGTCACATTAGCCAGCCCAAAAGAAAGTCCCTTCTGAGCCAACCATTCTCCCCACCCCAGCGGAGGATCAGGAATTACTTCCACCCTACTCAAGGCCCTCTAAACCAGTGCCTCAGCACCCCCCTCGACAGTAC
This sequence comes from Sapajus apella, assembly GCF_009761245.1. Lineage (NCBI taxonomy): Eukaryota > Metazoa > Chordata > Mammalia > Primates > Cebidae > Sapajus > Sapajus apella. The sequence continues at coordinate 2,572 of NW_022443507.1, forward strand.
TATTAACTAAACCTTGTCCCCCCTGCACACCCGTAGCGGGGCCCCCACACCCACCGGCAGTCCTCCCTTTCCAAGAGGCACCCCCAACAGAAGACAATTGGGGTCGCCCATTCTTTGTTCACATCCCCTTCTTGTCAAGTAACTTATATAACTGGAAGGTGATAAAAATCAAAAAGAGGGCCAAAACACCAAGTGCGGGCACGAGCTTTAAGAGCAAGGAAAAGCTGCTGTGCTAAACCCAAAATTGGCAGCACCCATGGCATGGCAAAGGGGATTTCTATGGCCTGCAAGCCAGCAGAGATGCATCCAGTGTGAGGGGCTGTGCAGGAGGGAAGTGCTGGGGAACTGCTAAGAGTTCCTGGGAGGGGGGTAGCACTGGAGAACTGCTAAGACGGCGAGAGGGGGAGGGTTAGGTACCTGCCCAGATGGAAAGTTCCCTGGGAGCGGGTAGTGCTGGGAGGCTGGGGAATTTAAGGCGGTGACATTGCGGAGGTCTTACAATGAAACTCAACATCCCCCTTTCTCTGAGAAGCCCCAGGCTTTGACAGGACTCTTAAAATCTGTATTCCAGACGCATCACCCCACTTGGGACAACTGCCAACAATTATTACTAATTCTGTTCACCACAGAAAAAAAAAAAAGGCAAAATTAGACAGGAAGCCCTGAAAGCCATCATAGGTCCAGGGCAACGAAAAAGATTTTTTTCCCTCTACCTGACCCCAATGGGACCTCAACACCTTGGAGGGGGGGG
>NW_022443507.1:3422-3714 GCF_009761245.1 Sapajus apella
TTACTGGACGCCTATTACCCTGAGGCCTGGAGAATCAGCAGGCCATCTATCTGGCTTTTGTTTACCAGTCTGCCTCAGACATCAAAAAATTTGCAAAAATTAGAGAAATTCCAGAGAATAAATTTAACTCAGTTGTTAAAAATTGCCCAAAAATTCTTTAACAATAAAGACACCTTAGAGGCCAAGCAAAATAAGAGAGTTACTAAGGCAGTGATAGCAGCACTCCAGGAAAAACCACAGCTAGCCCCTGGACCACAAATCGATTCGTTGATCTGGGAAATGGCACTGTCAC
>NW_022443508.1:0-3714 GCF_009761245.1 Sapajus apella
GTCTCTGTTAGCAGTGTGAAAATGGACTAATACAGTAATCATTTTTTTCATCTTTCTTCCTTTTCACATTTTGTTTTCTCTTGCCATGAATTCGAAAGAGCAGACTTGGACTAAGACAAAACACAAATTCATGTAGGAGAAATGAAAAATTCTCTTTCTAAAAAGATGTTGTATCAGTATATTAGGATATTGTTGCAAGAAATAAGTCAATTTACTCTGGACTAGTAGGAAAAAAGAAATCTATTATAAATAACAATGATGTTTAATTAAAATAAAACAAAGGAATGAAAAAATTCCAAGACCAGATATTGAGAACATGCTGGAAATATAGGCAGAGTTTTCTTTCAATTTCTTGTCATTGTTTTTTTCTTCACATGATTCTTCTTTTTCAAAAGATGTGTTTCCTATGTGACCAAGGTCAACTTGCCAGTGAGGATCAAATTCAGATTTATACCTAGATCTTCTAACTCACACTATTATATTCATTATTTTAAAGTTCTGTCCTTCTTCCTTTGACAGATATCAACAGATCTCTTTTCCTTACTGATACAGTGTCATCTCTTGATTACAGTCATTTCTGACATATCTGACCACAATAACTGCCTGTTTGGATCACAATCTTCAAACCTGACATTCAGAAATGCTTTATAGGGTCTGTAATACTGCGTGGCATTGCACACTAAGCAATCTTCTTCTTGAGTTCTTTCTCTTCTCAAGCAACGTTTCTTCATTGATTGGTGTCAGATGTTTCCACTGCCACATCACACTGATGACTCCCAAACACACATTTCCATTTTAGGCCTCCCTTCTGAATTCCAAGTCCTTATTTTTGTATGATTATTGGCCATTTTTCATTTGAGTGTTTCTTAGTATCCACAGTACCTTCAAATTCAACACATCCATGATCTCATCTTGAATTCTCTATTTTAAACTGCTTCAGTCCAAGCATCCAATAATCTTCCTACCTCTTCACTCCTGCTGTCAGTTAATTACAAAGTCCTTCAGAATCTGTCACCTAAAGCTCTTATTTCTTATGTGTATTGCTTTAAGTAATACCCTTGTAATCTTATTTTTGTACAACCTCGGCTGCCTCCTAAATCTTTTCCCAGTCTTCAGTCTTGTCTATCCTCTGCATTGTCTCAAGAGTAATTTCTTAACTCTATAAATATGATTATGTCACTTCCCTACTTAAATTTCCTCAGCATTTTCCATTTACCTGTAGAACAATGGCCAAATGCCTTGCTGGCTATGTAAGGTTATTTATTATCTGATTTCTTCATACCAAGCTAATCTCATCTTGGCCTTATAGAACTACCTGCAATTCCCTCAATGAAACAACAAAGTTCACACTTCTGTAATATTGCACACGATTTTTATTTCCCTTCACTTTAAATTCCTCAATTCTGCTCAGTCCTCTTAATGAGCTTCTACTCACCTTAAGAAATTCAGTTCAAATATCAGTTCTTCTCTGAAGGCCTCTCTGATCAGCACGCTGTCTCTATTTTCCCTTTTTCCTATTTTCCCTCCAGAAGTTAGTTTTTTTCCTTTGATGGATCACATAGCATGGATATTTGAAAATTCAGAGAAATAGACTAAAGCAGATGCTACAATATTCTTCCAATGTCTGGTCAGTCCTGGAGTAATGAAGGATTTAATCAGGTCATATGGTTGCCCAACTGAGAGCTGCACTTTCCAACCTGTCCATACAGCATGGTAATGTGACTGAGTTCTTTGCCAATGGTTTGTGCACAGAGCAGTGTGAGCAATTTCTGGAACATGTGATTTAAATAAAGGGTATGCACTTGCTTTATGCCTTTCCCCTTCCTACTGACAGGAATTTGGGGACAATGAGCCTTTTTGGTGAAATAATTTTAAGTTTTGGTGAGCGCAGACTTTTTTTCCCCTACTTTTATTTTAAGTTTAGGGGTACATGTGCAGGATGTGCAGGTTCATTTCATAGGTAAATGTGTGCCATGTGGTTTGCTGCACAGATCATCCCATCCCCTAGGTAATAAGCCCAGTATCCATTAACTATTCTTCCTGGTGAATGAGCTATTTTTTGACAATAAAGATGTAGGCAACACACCAGGATGGCAGACCAGTAAGGCAGGAGAGGCCTTGGTCTCTGATACTATGGGTTATCACATGTGCCCTGGATTGCTTACAGTGAGACTGCCATGTGATAAAGATAAGTCCTTTATTGTTTAAGCCCCTATTATTTTTTTAATTTTACTTTAAATTCTGTGATACATGTACAGAACGTGCAGGTTTGTTTCATAGGTATACATGTGCCATGGTGGTTTGCTGCACCTATCAACCCATCATCTAGGTTTTAAGCCCTGTATGCATTAGGTATCTGTCCTGATTGCTTTCCCTCCCCTTGCCCCCCAGCCATATAGGATCCAGTGTGTGATGGTCCTCTTCCTGTGTCCATGTGCTCTCACTGTTCAATTCCCACTTATGAGTGAGAACATGTGGTGTTTAGTTTTCTGTTCCTGTGTTAGTTTGCAGAGAATGAGGGCTTCCAGCTTCATCCATGTCCCTGCAAAGGACATGAACTCATACTTTTTATGGTTGCATAGTATTCCATGGTATATATGTGCCACATTTTCTTTATTCATTCTATCATTGAAGAGCATTTGGGTTGGTTCCAAGTCTTTGCTATTCTATATAGTGCTGCAATAAACATATGTGTGCATGTATCTTTATAGTAGAATAACTTATTATATTTTGGGTATATATCCAGTAATGGAATTGCTGAGTCAAATGTTGTTTCTGATTCTAGATCCTTGAGGAATTGCCACAGTCTTCCACAATGGTTGAACTAATTTACACTCCTGCCAACAGTGTAAAAGTGTTCCTAGTTCTCCACAGCCTTGCCAGCATCTGTTGTCTCCTGACTTTTTTATAATTGCCATTCTAACTGGCATGAGATGGTATCTCATTGTGGTTTTGATTTGCATTTCTCTAAGGACTGGTGATGATCATGAGCCCCCATTATTTAAAATATTTGTATCCTAATACAAATATTAGGATATGGCAGGTCCTGTAGCCCAGCTAACATACCTGCTCCACTATAAGACTATAAAAGGAGTTCATATTTATCTTTGTATACCTAACACCTAGTGCAGAGCCTAAAACACAGTGCACCATCAGGAAAATGTTTAGAGCAGAGATACAGTTGTAAATGGATACACGTTACAACTTAACTGTGAAAAAAAATGTAACTTTCTTGGTTTCCCTATAATTAACATAAGCTTACTCAAGTCTTCATCTTCTGTTGATAAGGACTAACTTATTATTGTCAATTTTAAGTAACTAGCCCTTTCAGTTAAACTTTAAGTCTCTTTTGGATAACAATTTAGTTAATTATGATTCTGCAATCCTGGCCATCCTGGTGGGTGGTGATGGTGCTTGTCTTGTGTTTCTTTCTGGTGTGAGAAGCCAGGAACCTGCCTGCTGAGCCTCCTGGCTTCACTACAGTCCCAACCTAGGTGTCAGTGATTTATCCTGGTCTTGGGCATTGGCTTCTGTCCCTGTTGCTGATTCTATACTTTTATCTTGGTCTCCAGTTCTTAATCCCTCTACATGGCCTTTTTGGGCTTTTGAATCCCAGTCTTGTCTGACTTCCTCTAAAATTGTGAGGAAATTTGGCTGTTGCATCCATATCTTCTGGAATGCTGGCACTCTCTGAGGATGCTCTCAGGTCCATCT
>NW_022443509.1:0-3714 GCF_009761245.1 Sapajus apella
GACGGTGTGAGAACAACTGTACGTCCGTGTGGAGAGGGCAAACTGTAACTGCTGCCTGACAACATGCCCAAAAACTAATCTTTGCCGTGTGAAAGCTGAACACACAGAGCCTCTAGGAGAAAACACGGAGAGCACCTTCATGACCATGGGTCAGGAGAACGTTTCTCAAACCGTCCCCGAAAGCACTAACCATACACGTTAAAATTGATGAAGTCCTGGACTTCATCAACATTAAAATGTTCTGCTTTGTTAAGAAAATGAAGAGGTAAAGCACAGACTGGAGAACAAATTCAAAGACATCTGTCTACCAGGGGCGGTGGCTCACACCTTTGGGAGGCCGAGGCGGGCAGATCACAAGGTCAGAAGTTCAAGACCAGCCTGACCAAAATGGTAAAACCCCATCTCCACTAAAAATACAAAAATTAGCTGGGCATGGTGACGTGTGCCTGTGATCTCAGCTACTCTGGAGGCTGAAGCAGGAGAATCACTTGAACCCAGGCGGCGGAGGTTGCAGTGAGCCAAGATCCTGCCATTGCACTCCAGCCTGGGCACAGAGCGAGACTCCATCACAAAAAAAAAAAAAAAAAAAGACACATGTCTAATGAGGCCAGACATGAAATGGCATATTCTGAGGCACGCCATCCATGAGTCAGCAAAAGCCATCCACGGTCATTGAGACCAGAGCCGTGGGAGGCGGGTGTGGCCGGAGAATGGCCCAAGGAACCAACAGCAGAAGAAGTGTCCGAGGCACGTGAACTGGAGCAGCTCCATCTTGAACAGGAGCTGTGTAAAAGGAAGCCGAGACCTGCCGGGCTGCTATGTTCCCAGGTGGTGAAGACATTCTAAGTCACAGGATGAGATGGGAGGTCAGCACAAGATACAGGTCATAAAAACCTTGCTGATAAAACAGGGTGCCTTAAAGGAGCCGGCCAAAACCCACCAAAACCAAGACGGTCACAAGCGTGACCTCGAGTTATGCTCACCACTACACTCCCACCAGCGCCAGGACAGTTACGAGTGCCATGGCCACGTCAGGAAGTTATCCTAGGTGGTTTAAAGAGGGGAGGCATGAATATTCCACCCCTCGCTTAGCATATCATCAAGAAATAACCATTAAATGGTTATGCTGTGTCTATGGAATAGAAGAGGGCAAGGGCACGAAGGACGAGAAGGGAAAGTGCACAGCCCCCATGACCCGCCAGGAGAGCCCTTCACACCCACACATTTAATTTCCCAGCTTCCCAGGAAGCTGGCCAGTGGGACTGGGGCACAGGAGGCAGGACCCAGAGCCCCCAACGCCCCTGGGGTCCTCCGCCTGGACCATCCAAAAGAAGGCGCCTGGTTCTGCAGCTCAGTGATGTGGCCACCCCCGGATTCCCTGATTCCCTGGCAGCAGGCTGCGGCCAGAACTGCTTCTGAGCCTCGGAGCTGCAGCATGGCTCTGGGTGAGTGGCTGGCATGCAGGCATGCAGGAAACCCACTATTTCCTTCGCTCCCATCTCCATCCAAAGAAGCCGACCAGAACCCCTTCCTCTCTGGCTCCATGCTGGCCTCAGACAGCTCACCCTTCTCTCATCCAGCCCCTAGAGGAGAGGGTGCGCTGGTTATGAGAAACGAGGAGGGTGTGGAGGGTCCCAGGAGCGAGAGGGTTCTGAGGCCTGAGTGGAGGGTCAGGTTGGGGTTGGGGTCAGGTGTTAGCTGGGGGATCAGGTCTGATTTGGGGAGCAAGTCTGGGTTGGAGATCAGGTCTGGGTTGGGGTTGGGTTTCAGGTCTGTGTTGGGCATCAGGTCTGGCTGGGGAGTCAGGTCTGTGTTTGGGGTCAGGTCTGAGGCTTGGGGGTCAGGTTTGAATTAGGGGTCAGGTCTGGGTTGGAGAGCTGGTCTGGGTTGAGTGGCAGGTCTGGGTTGGGGGGTCAGGTCTGGGTTGGGGAGCAGGTCTGGGTTGAGTGGCAGGTCTGGGTTGAGGGGTCAGGTCTGGGCTGGGGATTCAGGTCTGGGTTGAGTGGCAGGTCTGGGCTGGGGGGTCAGGTGTGGGTTGGGGGGTCAGGTCTGGGTTGTGGGGTCATGTCTAGGTGGGGGATCAGGTCTAGGTTGGGGGCCAGGTCTGGGATTGGGGGTCAGGACTGGATTTGGGGTCACGACTGGTTTGGTGTCCGGTCTGGGTTGGGGTGTCATGTCTGGGCTGGGGGCATCAGGTCTCAATTGGGGATAAGGTCTAGGTTGAGGGGAAAGTTTGGGTTGGGGGGCAGGTCTGGGTTAATGAGGAGAGGTGGATTCTGAAAGCAGAGGGGGAGTGGACAGCTGTGGAGCTCCCAGAAGATGGGGGAAGGCAGGGAGAACAGTTCTGGGCTTTCGAGAGAGGGCGGGGAGTTGGGGGGTAGAGCTGCGCAGGTGGTCTTTGGGTTCCTGGGGTTCCTAGGAATTCTGGGGTCTAGAATTCGGAGGCCCAGGGCGGGGTTAGGCCTGGAGTTCGGGGGTGGGTGCGGGTCTGCGGTTCCGAGGTGGGGGTGTCATGCTCACCGGGGACTGGGTCAGTGGCTCCCATCGTGCCCCCGTCCGCATTGGCGCCGCCCAGCATCCTGCGTTTGCTCAGAGCAACGTGCTGGGGCAGCCACGCGCATTGTGCACCCCCCGGGAGCAGGCGGCTGGCTCGGGGCGTGGGGGCTGCACGGACGGCGGGGCATGAGGGGGGCGCCGGGGGCGCGGGAGGCGGCGGCGCGCGAGGGCCTCGGGCCCTAACGGGCTGCAGTCGGCAGCGTTGGGGCCAGCCCGGGTTGAGGTCCGGGTCCAGGTCCCAAGCAGCTGTCGCGGGGAGCAGGCGCGGCTGCGGAGTCCGGGGCGCGGGACGGTGCGCGCCACGGTGCCTACCGGGGAGGGCCTCGGTGTAGCCCCAGGTCACACGCTGCGGCCCTGCTCCCTGCTGTGAGGGTCACACTCAATCCCCCACCAGATCTCAAAGACCCGCGGGTCACACCCTGCCCCTCCCTCTCAGCCCCCCAGCCTTGCCGGGCCTTCTCGCCCTCCCCGAGGCTCTCGCGCCGCCCTCTCTCCCTGGGCCGGGCCCCCACGCGAGGCTGCAGGGGTGGGTGAGGATGCAGCGGGCGCTCGGCTTCTCCAGGGCTGCATGCTGGGGGTCCTGGCTGTTGGGGGCAATGGGGTGACCACCACAGTGCTCCCCTCCTGTGGCGGAACCTGGGAGGCTTTGGTATCTGTAGAGCCACTTGCGGTGTCCCACACAGCTGCCTACCCCAGGGCGTTCTGAGCCCACCTAGGTCCACACAGCCTGTGTCCTTGGCCCCCCGGATCAGATCACCACCCCATCAGCTTGGGTCTGATCTGGCACCTTGGAGTGGGGGTAGGGAAAACACACCCCCCCCATCAGGACCCTGACTCATGGGACCTTTCCAAAACCTAGATGTCATCTTTGTTGCTTGTTTAATTTTTGCCTAGACGAAGCTGAGGGAGCTGATTTATTTGGTTTTAAATCAACTTTATTTTGCATTTACCTTCCCAAGATACCCACAAAGGGAGGCTCTGGCCAGACTCTGAAGGGGCTGATGGGGGATTGAAGTGGGGGTGTGTAGCACTTCCCCTGGCTGGGGTAGTTTCTTTCCAGCTGTCTCCCTCTTCCCCCAGGAAAGCCACTGGGCTCCCACCAGCCTTCCAGTACTGGCCTCCAGGGGTTACACAAATCAGCCTGTCTCCATCCCCCCC
>NW_022443510.1:0-1478 GCF_009761245.1 Sapajus apella
GGCGGGTGTGAACCGGTGTGTGAAGGTTGATGTTCATAGGTAGGAAAGAGAACACGATGGAGACAAGTGTTTTCCGTTCTGCTCTTGCTTCTGACTCCATGGCTATGGACCAACTGCGGCTCCTACCGCTTCACAGAAGAGATTTGTCAGCGGCTCTGAATCCGCCAGTAAAGCAACTGCCATGTGACATCCTGGGCCCATGTAAGCTTCCCCGAGGAAAAGAGCAGATGGAAACAGGGGAGGACAAACCAGATGATCACGGGGCTTTCCTTTTCCAGGTTTCCTCCCCAGAGCTGCAGAGCTAATGATTGTCATGGCCTCCGCAGCACGCTGCTTAAAGAGAAGCATGAAAAAGAATCCCCTGGACAGAAGTTTTGCCTGGTGGGGTGTAAAACAAACAGCCGTGATGGAAATGAGTTCTGGGGATGTGCTGCTCTCCACTCGATGCCCGATGATAATTTTGCCAAGACTACCTAGGACTGAGGTCTTTGTGGACAGAAAGGTCCGAGGCCCCTCTCCGCAGCTCCCCTCATTTGCAGGTGGGTTCCTCCCCACATATCTCCTCTTTCCCAGGGCCCTCTTTTCCCTCTCTGTGTGTATCTGCCAGACCCTGGCAGCTTCTATTGGGGCTGTGACCTACCTAAGGAGCAGACGGTTATGGTAAGTAAATGTAAAAACCACAGGGCGCAAACACAGGAAACTGCATTGACCGGGAATCGAACCCGGGTCTCCACAATATGTTCTGTTCAACCCAACTTAGACACAGGGTGTGGCAGCTGTGGTGGTCCTTTATATGCGCTGAGTGCCATGTCTGAATTATACTGGGATAACTGAGTCTCTGCTCTTCTCAGCTCCTTTCTGCCCAGTGTGATGAATACCAGCTGCTCTCTTTCTCTCCGGTTCCCATGGCAGCCATGCTCTGTTGCACAGAGGAGGATTGCCTGTTTCCTACAAAATTTTTTTCCTACAAAAATTAGCAGGGCGTGGCGGGGTGTGCCTGTAATCCCAGCTACTAGAGAGGCTGAGGTAGGAGAATCGCTTGAACCCAGGAGGTGGAGGTTACAGTGAACTGGGATCGTGCCATTGCACTCCAGCCTGGGCGGCAGATTGAGAGTCCATCTCAAAAAAATAAAAACGCTTTAAAGGCCACTGCACTCCAGTCTGGGTGACAAAAGGTGACACTGTCTCAAAAAAAACCAAAAACACTCCTCCCCCACCTCAAAAGCATTGAACACCAAGGCTGGCAGGGATGTCTGTTCTCTTCTTGAAAGTTCAATGTCATTTTTCAATACTTTAATTCACGGTGGTTTCAACCTATTCTTATGGAAAGTGTTTTTGAATTATTGTACTGATATTTTCTATCCTCTTTCTGAAATGCATGCTAATCGTGTTTGGACCTTGGACTTTTCTTTTCTTTTCTTCTTTCTTTCTTTCTTTCTTTCTTTCTTTCTTCTTTCTTCCTTCTTTCTTTCTTTCTT
>NW_022443510.1:2750-3714 GCF_009761245.1 Sapajus apella
ATAAATAAATAAATAAATAAATAAATAAATAATTTTTGGAAAAAAGTCTTACTTTTACTGTTCTCCAAGTCTCTGAGTCTATTCTTTGGCTTTGGAGGAGTGAGTTTGTTTCTCATAACCTGGTGGCCCATATGGAGATCTCTGTGCCTGCATAGAGTGAGACTCTGGCCAACAGGGGAGATGCGTCCCACTTGATTCATGTGGTCTGCTCTGTCCAGGGGTCCCAGCTCCCCGCAGTAGCCATGACAGACTTAAAATGGTTATTCAGGAGACAGCAGAAGTGACACAGGGAGAAAAGCAGGCACTGCAACAACCAGACAACCTCGTGCACGAGCCAAGGAAAGTGGGACTGTAAGTACTGCCTTGGTGGTTGCACATTTTCGGAGGGCTCGGGGTGTGCAAGAAACCTCCAGTGAGGACAGTTGAGTACACGGGGAAAAGCTCAGACACAGAGACTAACCAAGAATGGAGAACAGGGATTCTAGGCCTAGGGAACAAAGGAAAGAGGAAATGAAAAACACCCACTGGACACACTTCCAGATAGTCCACTGGGGAGAATGTTGCAGGTTTGAAGAGACACTTTTCAAACAAGGGACACAGGGACAAGGAAGAGCAAAAGATGATAAAGTATTGCTGTTTTATCTGACCCAAAGAGCCTATTCGTCAGCTTTCGGTCCTTTTAAAATTTTTTATATTTATTATTATTATTATTATTTTATTTATTTTTTTTTTTGAGACGGAGTTTCACTCATGTTACCCAGGCTGGAGTGCAATGGCGTGATCTCGGCTCACCGCAACCTCCGCCTCCTGGGTTCAGGCAATTCTCCTGCCTCAGCCTCCTGAGTAGCTGGGATTACAGGCACCTGTAGATTTTCTCCACAAGAGACAGCTTTGTAGGGACATTTCAAAATAGGACAAAAAATATATTTTAGGGTACAATATTTTTCTGTCTTTCAGGGCCCGC
>NW_022443511.1:0-3712 GCF_009761245.1 Sapajus apella
CAGCTATCTAGCAGAATGGTTGTCAAGCTCTACAATCAACTTACAGAATGAAACTGATGTATGAGAGCAGCAGTTCAGAAATGCTTTCTTTGGAGAACCTGGAAACAGATATTTCCAGCCATGTACAGGCATATAAAAACTCGCCATAAGACTGCGTTTAAAACTCGGGGAAAAGTCTAGTTCAAACTGCTCTGCTTTCTGTTCATTCACCTTAAGAAGTTTCATCTTTGTTTAGATTCAGCGAGTTAGAAACACGTTTCTTCTGCAATCTGCGTTTGGATTTTCTTTAGTGAATGAGACTATAAGATGTAATCCGAAATATCTTGCTCTAAAACAAAAACACAGCTATATAGCAGAATGTTTCCCTAGCTGTACAAGGAACTTACAGAGTTAAACTGATGTGTATTTGCAGAAGTTCAGAAATCATTTCTTTGGAGAATCTGGAAACAGATATTTCCAGCCATATGCAGGCATATAAGAACTGGAAGTAAGACTGCGTTTAAAACACAGGAGAAACATCTCTTTCAAACTGCTCTGTTTTGTGTTCACTCACCTTAGGAAGTTGCATCTGTGTTTAGATTCAGCGAGTTAAAATCAAGCTTCTTCTAAAAGCTGCACTTTGATATTCCACAGTGACTGAGACTATAGTCAGTAAAGAGAAATATATTGCTCTAAAACAGAAACGCAGCTCTCTAGGAGAATGGTTGTTAAGCTGTAGAATCAATTTACAGAGATAAACTAATGTGTGTGTGCAACAGTTCAGAAATCCTATCTTTGGAGAATCTGGAAACAGAGATTTCCAGCCGTATACAGGCATATAAGAACTTGCAGTAAGACTGCATTTAAAACACAGGAGAAACGTCTATTTCAAACTGCTCTGCTTTGTGTTCGTTCAACTTAGGAAGTTGCCTGTATGTTTAAATTCAGCGAGTTAGAAACACGTTTCTTTTATAATCTGCGTTTGGATATTCCAGCGTGATTTAGACTATAGGATGTAATGAGAAATATCTTGCTCAAAAACTAAAACGCTCCTATCTAGCAGAATTGTTGTCAATCTGTACAAACAACTTACAGAGTTAAACTGATGTGTGTGTGCAGCAGTTCAGAAATCCTTTCTTTGGAGAATTTGGAAACAGATATCTCCAGCCATTTACAAGCATGTAAGAACTTGCAGTAACACTGCATTTAAAACACAGGAGAAACGTCTTTTTCAAACTGCTCTGCTTAGTGTTCGTTCACCTTAGGTCGTTGCCTCTATGTTTAGATTCAGCGAGTTAGAAACACGTTTCCTTTATAATCTGCGTTTGGATATTCCAGAGTGAATTAGACTATAGGATGTAATGAGAAATATCTTGCTCTAAAACAAAAACGCTGCTGTCTAGCCGAATGGTTGTCAATCTGTACAATCAACTTACAGAGCTAAACTGATGTGTGTGTGCAGCAGTTCAGAAATCGTTTCTTTGGAGAATCTGGAAACAGATATTTCCAGCCATATGCAGGCATAAAAGAACTGGCAGTAAGACTGCGTTTTAAACACAGGAGAAACATCTCGTTCAAACTGCTCTGCTTTGTGTTCGTTCACCTTAGGTAGCTGGCTCTATGTTCAGAATGAGCGAGTTAGAAACACGTTTCTTCTAATAGCTGCGTTTGGATATGCCAGAGTGAATGAAACTATAGGCTGTAATGAGCAATATCTTGCTCTAAAACAACAAAGCAGGTATCTAGCAGAATCGTTGTCAAACTCTGCAATCAACTTACCGAGTTAAACTGATGTGTGAGAGCAGCAGTTCAGAAATGCCTTCTTTGGAGAATCTGGAAACAGATATTTCCACCAGCATACAGGCACATCAGAACTAGAAGCAACACCGCCTTTGAAACACAGCAGAAACGTCTAGTTCAAACTCCTTTGCTTTGTGTTCGCTGACCTTAGGAAGTTGCATCTATGTTTAGCTTCAGCTTGGTAGAAACACTATTCTTCTAAAAGCTTTGTTTGGATATTCTAGAGAGAATGAGACTATAGGCTCTAATGAGAAATATCTTGCTCTAAAACCAAAACGCAGCTATCTAGGAGAATGGTTGTGAAGCTGGACAATAAACTTACCGAGTTAAAGTGATGGGTGTGTGCAGTAGTTAAGAAATCTTTCTTTGGAGAATCTGGTATTTTATGCCATATACAGGCATATGAGAACGAGAAGTAAGACTGCGAAGAAAACACAGGGTAAACGTCTATTTCAACCTGCTCTGCTTTGTGTTCCTTTACCTTAGGAAGTTGCATCTATGTTTAAATACAGCCAGTTAGAAAACCGTTTCTTCTAAAAGCTGAGTTTGTATATTCCAGAGTGAATGAGACTATAGGCTGTAAAGAGAAATATCTGGCTCTAAAACAAAAACGCAGCTATCTAGCAGAATGGTTGTCAATCTGTACAATCAACTTACACAGCTAAACTGACGTGTGTGTGCAACAGTTCAGAAATCGTTTCTTTGGAGAATCTGGAAACATCTATTTCCAGTCATATGCAGGCATATAAGAACTGGCAGTAAGACTGCGTTTTAAACGCAGGAGAAACATCTCGTTCAAACTGCTCTGCTTTGTGTTCACTCACCTAAGGAAGTTGCATCTGTGTTTCCATTCAGCGAGTTACAAACACGTTTCTTCTAAAATCTGCGTTTGGATATTCCAGAGTGACTGAGACTATAGGCTGTAATGAGAAATATCTTGCTCTAAAAGAAAAACACAGCTATATAGCAGAATGGTTGTCAAGCTGTATAATCGCTGTATAATCAGTTTACAGAGTTAAGCTGATGTGTGTGCCCAGCAGTTCAGAAATCTTTTCTTTGGACAATCTGGAAACAGATATTTCCACCAGCATACAGGCACATCAGAACTGGAAGTAACACTGCCTTTGAAACACAGCAGAAACGTCTAGTTCAAACTGCTTTGTTTGTGTTCGCTCACCTTAGGAAGTTGCATCTATGTTTAGCTTCAGCTTGTTAGAAACACTTTTCTTCTAAAAGCTGCGTTTGGATATTCTAGAGAGAATGAGACTATAGGCTCTAATGAGAAATACCTTGCTCTAAAACAAAAACGCAGCTATCTAGGAGAACGGTTGTGAAGCTGTACAATAAACTTACAGAGTTAAAGTGATGGGTGTGTGCAGTAGTTAAGAAATCTTTTCTTTGGAGAATCTGCTATTTTAAGCCATATACAGGCATATGAGAACGAGAAGTAAGACTGTGATTAAAACACAGCGGAAACGTCTATTTCAAACTGCTCTGCTTTGTGTTCGTTTACCTTAGGAAGTTGCATCTATGTTTAGATACAGCCAGTTAGAAAACCGTTTCTTCTAAAAGCTGAGTTTCGATATTCCAGAGTGAATGAGACTATAGGCTGTAATGAGAAATATCTGGCAATAAAACAAAAACGCAGCTCTCTAGCAGAATCGTTGTCATGCTGTACACTCAACTTACAGAGTTAAACTGATGTGTGTGTGCAGCAGTTCAGAAATCCTTTCTTTGGAGAACCTGGAAACAGATATTTCCAGCCATGTACAGTCATATAAAAACTCGCCATAAGACTGCGTTTAAAACTCGGGGAAAAGTCTAGTTCAAACTGCTCTGCTTTCTGTTCGTTCACCTTAACAAGTTGCATCTTTGTTTAGATTCAGCGAGTTAGAAACACGTTTCTTCTGCAATCTGCTTTTGGATTTTCCTT
>NW_022443512.1:0-2246 GCF_009761245.1 Sapajus apella
TTACCGCTAATTCTTAGGAGCTTATATATGGCTGGAAATATCTCTTTCCAGATTCTCCAAAGAAAGGTTTTCTGAACTGCTACATTCACATATCTGTTTAACAGTCTAAGTTGAATATACACCTTGACAATCATTCTGTTACATATCTCCGTTTTTGTTTTAGAGCCCTATATTTCTCATTACACCCTATACTCCCATTCACTCAGGCATATCGAAACGCCGCTATTTGGAGAAACGTGTTTCTAACTCGCTGAATCTAAACATTGATGCAACTTCCGAAAGTGAACGAACACACAGCGGAGCAGTTTGAAAGAGACGTTTCTCGTATGATTTAGATGCAATCGTAATGCTAATTCTTAAGAGTCTGTATATGGCTGGAAATATCTCTTTCCAGATTCTCCAGAGAAATGTTTTCTGACCTGCTACATTCACATATCTATTTAACTCTCTAAGTTGAATGTACATCTTGACAGTCATTCTGCTACATAGCTCCGTTTTAGTTTTAGAGCCAGATATTTCTCATTACACCCTATACTCCCATTCACTCAGGAATATCCAAACGCAAATTTCAGAAGAAACGTGCTTCTAACTCGCTGAATCTAAACATAGATGCAACTTCCTAAAGTGAACGAACACAGAGAACAGCAGTTTGAAAGAGTCGTTTCTCCTGTGGTATCGACGTGATCATAAAGCTAGTTCTGATGAGCCTCTATATGGCTGGAAATATCTCTTTCCAGATTCTCCAAGGAAAGGGTTTCTGAACTGCTACATTCACACATCTGTCTAACTCTGTAAGTTTAATACACACCTTGACAATCATTCTTCTACATAGTTCCGTTTTTGTTTCAGAGCAAGATATTTCTCATTACACTGTATACTCCCATTCACTCAAGAATATCGACACGCAGCGTTTAGAAGAAACGTGTTTCTAACTCGCTGAATCGAAACATAGATGCAACTTCCTAATGTGAACCAAACACAGCGCAGCAGTTTGAAAGAGACGTTTCTCCTGTGATTTAGATGCGATCTTAAAGCTAATTCTTAGGAGCCAGTATATGGCTGGAAATATCTCTTTCCAGATTCTCCAAAGAAAGGGTTAGTGAACTACTACATTCACGCATCTGTTTAACTCTGTAAGTTTAATATACACCTTGACAATCATTCTTCTACATAGCTCCGTTTCTGTTTTAGAGCCAGATATTTCTCATTACACCCTATACTCCCATTCACTAAGGAATATCCAAACGCAGATTTTAGAAGAAACGTGTTTCTTACTCGCTGATTCTAAACATAGATGCAACTTCCTAAGGTCAACGAACACAGAGCTGAGCAGTTTGAAAGAGACGTTTCTCCTGTGGTTTAGACGTGATCTTAAAGCTAATTCTTAGGAGACTGTATATGGCTGGAAATATCTCTTTCCAGATTCCCCAAGGAAAGGGTTTCTGAACTGCTGCATTCACGCATCTGTCTAACTCTGTAAGTTGAATACACACCTTGACAATCATTCTTCTACATAATTCCGTTTTTGTTTTAGAGCCAGATATTTCTGATTACACCGTATCCTCCCAATAACCCAGGAATATCCAAACGCAGCTTTTAGAAGAAACCTGTTTCTAACTTGCTGAATCTAAACATAGATGCAACTATCTAATGTGAACCAAACACAGCAGAGCAGTTTGAAAGAGACGTTTCTCCTGCGGTTTACACGTGATCTTACCGCTAATTCTTAGGAGCCTGTATATGGCTGGAAATATCTCTTTCCAGATTCTCCAAAGAAAGGTTTTCTGAACTGCTACATTCACATATCTCTTTAACTCTCTAAGTTTAATATACACCTTGACAATCATTCTGATACATAGCTCCGTTTTTGTTTTAGAGCCCGATATTTCTCATTACACCCTATACTCCCATTCACTCAGGAATATACAAACGCAGCTTTTTTTCTAATTCGCTGAATCGAAACATAGATGCAACTTACAAAGGCTAACGAACACACAGCGCAGCAGTTTTAAAGAGACGTTTCTCCTGTGATTTAGATGCGATCTTAAAGCTAATTCTTAGGAGCCACTATATGGCTGGAAATATCTCTTTCCAGATTCTCCAAAGAAAGGGTTAGTGAACTGGTACATTCACACAACTGTTTAGCTCTGTAAGTTTAATTTACACATTGAAAATCATTGTGCTACATAGCTCGGTTGCTGTTTTAGAGCCCGATATTTCTCATTAAACCCTATACTCCCATTCAC
>NW_022443512.1:2346-3712 GCF_009761245.1 Sapajus apella
ACACCTTGACAATCATTCTGATACATAGCTCCGTTTTTGTTTTAGAGCCCGATATTTCTCATTAAACCCTATACTCCCATTCACTCAGGAATATCCAAACGCAGCTTTTTGGAGAAACGTGTTTCTAACTCGCAGAATCTAAACATAGATGCAACTTCCGAAGGTGAACGAACACTCAGCAGAGTAGTTTGAAAGAGACGTTTCTAATGTGATTTAGACGTGATCTTATACCTAATTCTTAAGAGTCTGTATATTGCTGGAAATATCTCTTTCCAGATTCTCCAAAGAAAGGGTTATTCCACTGCTACATTCACACAATTGTTTAACTCTGTAAGGTTAATATACACCTTGACAATCATTCTGCTACATAGCTCCGATTTTGATTCAGAGCCAGATATCTCTCATTAAACCCTATACTCCCATTCACTGAGGAATATCCAAACGCAGCTTTTTGGAGAAACGTGTTTCTAACTCGCAGAATCTAAACATAGATGCAACTTCCGAAGGTGAACGAACACACAGTGGAGCAGTTTGAAAGAGACGTTTCTCGTATGATTTAGATGCGATCTTAAAGCTAATTCTTAAGAGTCTGTATATGGCTGGAAATATCTCTTTCCATGTTCTCCAAAGCAAGGGTTAGTGAACTGCTACATTCACACAATTGTTTACCTCTGTAAGATCAATATACACCTTGACAATCATTCTGCTACATAGCTCCGCTATTGTTTTAGAGTCAGATATTTCTCAGTACACCCATTATTCCCATTCACTCAGGAATATCCAAAAGCAGCTTTTAGAAGAAACGTGTTTCTAACTCGCTGAATCTAAACATAGATGCCACTTCCGAAGGTGAACGAACACATAAGAGAGCAGTTTGAAAGAGATGATTCTCCTGTGGTTTAGACGCGATCTTACCGCTAATTATTAGGAGCTTATATATGGCTGGAAATATCTCTTTCCAGATTCTCCACGGAAAAGGTTTCTGAACTGCTACATTCACACATCTGTCTAACTCTGTAAGTTGAATACACACGTTGACAATCATTCTTCTATATAGTTCCGTTTTTGTTTCAGAGCAAGATATTTCTCATTACACCCTACACTCCCAGGAAACCAGGAATATCCAGACGCAGCTTTTAGAAGAAACCTGTTTCTAACTCGCTGAATCTAAACATAGATGCAACTTCCTAATGTGAACCAAACACAGCGGAGCAGTTTGAAAGAGACGTTTCTCCTGTGATTTAAATGCGATCTTAAAGCTAATTCTTTGGAGCCAGTATATGGCTGGAAATATGTCTTTCCAGATTCTCCAAAGAAACGGTTAGTGAACTGCTACATTCACGCATCTGTTTAACTCTGTAAGTTT
>NW_022443513.1:0-3711 GCF_009761245.1 Sapajus apella
CCCTTTTAATGCCTTTAAAAATCCACTTGCAACTGCTTCTAATCAGTTTATATTCAGGACAACTTGAATCTGTGCTCTTGGGCTGCAATCCTCAAGCTTGGCCCAAATAAACTCTCTTATTTACATTAATTGTGCCTCAGCTTCCTCCTTTTAGGTCAACAATTTCATAAACCCAAATAAGGTTCATTTTGCTACTTCTATACTTTTTATTTTAAATTTTTTTCCCATTTATTTATTTTACTGCATTTTAGGTTTTGGGGTACATGTGAAGAACATGCAAGATTGTTGCAAAGGAACACACGTGGCAGTGTGATTTGCTGCCTTCCTCCCCATCACCTACATCTGACATTTCTCCCCTTGCTATCTCTCCCCAGCTTCCCACCCACCACTGTCCCTCCCCTATTTCCCCCCAACTGACCCCAGTGTGTAGTGCTCCCCTCCTGTGTCCATGTGTTCTCATTGTTCAACACCCGCCTACGAGTGAGAACATGCGGTGTTTGATCTTCTGGTCTTCTGTCAGTTTGCTGAGAATGATGGTTTCCAAGTTCATCCATGTCCCTACAAAGGACCCAAACTCATTGTTTTTGATGGCTGCATAATATTCCATGGTGTATATGTGCCACATTTTCCCTATCCAGTCTATTGTCGATGGGCATTTGGGTTGGTTCCAGGTCTTTGCTATTGTAAACAGTGCTGCAATGAACATTCGTGTGCACATGTCCTTATAGTAGAACGATTTGTAATCCTTTGGATATATACCCAGTAATGGGATTGCTAGGTCAAATGGAATTTCTATTTCTAGGTCCTTGAGGAATCGCCACACTGTTTTCCACAATGGTTGAACTAATTTACACTCCCATCAACAGTGTAAAAGTGTTCCTATTTCTCCACATCCTCTCCAGCATCTGTTGTCTCCAGATTTTTTAATGATCGCCATTCTAACTGGCGTGAGATGGTATCTCAATGTAGTTTTGATTTGCATTTCTCTGATGACCAGTGATGATGAGCATTTTTTCATATGTTTGTTGGCCTCACGTATGTCTTCTTTTGTAAAGTGTCTGTTCATATCCTTTGCCCACTTTTGAATGGGTTTGTTAGTTTTTTTTCTTGTAAATCTGTTTTAGTTCTTTGTCAATTTTAGATATCAGCCCTTTGTCAGATAGGTAAACTGCAAAAATTTTTTCCCAATCTGTTGGTTGCCGATTCACTCTAATGATTGTTTCTTTTGCTGTGCAGAAGCTGTGGAGTTTGATTATGTCCCATTTGTCTATTTTGGCTTTTGTTGTCAATGCTTTTGGTGTTTTGCTCATGAAGTCCTTGCCTACACCTACATCCTGAATGGTTTTGCCTAGATTTTCTTCTAGGGTTTTTATGGTGTTAGGTCTTATGTTTAAGTCTTTAATCCATCTGGAGTTAATTTTCGTGTAAGGTGTCAGGAAGGGGTCCAGTTTCTGCTTTCTGCACATGGCTAGCCAGCTTTCCCAACACCATTTATTGAACAGGGAATCCTTTCCCCATTGCTTGTTTTTGTCTGGTTTGTCAAAGATCAGGTGGTTGTAGATATGTTGTGTTGCCTCCGAGACCTCTGTTCTGTTCCATTGGTCTATATCTCTGTTTTGGTACCAGTACCATGCTGTTCTGATTACTGTAGCCTTGTAGTATAGTTTGAAGTCTGGTAGTGTGATGCCCCCCGCTTTGTTCTTTTTGCTTAGAATTGACTTGGCTATGCGGGCTCTCTTTTGGTTCCATATGAAGTTTAAGGTGGTTTTTTCCAGTTCTGCGAAGGTGGTCATTGGTAGCTTGATGGGGATAGCATTGAATCTGTAAATTACTTTGGGCAGTATGGCCATTTTCACGATATTGATTCTTCCTAACCATGAACATGGAATGTTTCTCCATCTGTTTGTGTCCTCTCTTATTTCGTTGAGCAGTGGCTTGTAGTTCTCCTTGAAGAGGTCCTTTACATTCCTTGTTAGTTGTATTCCTAGGTATTTTATTGATATCTCACTAGAAAAGTTAAGAAGTTAGCTAAGGATGCAGTGTGATCTCGGCTCACTCCAACCTCCACCTCCTGGGTTCAAGTCATTCTTCTGCCTCATCCTCCTGAGTTGCTAGGACTACAGGTCTGTGCCACCACGCTCAGCTAGTTTTTGCATATTTACTAGTGACGGGTTTCACTGTGCTAATCAGGATGGTCTTGGTCTCCTAGCCTCATGATCTGCCCATCTCAGCCTCCCAATGTGCTAGGATTAGAGGCCTGAGCGACCTCACACAGCCAGGAAGTAATTAGTATTATACCCAGGCTATCTGAAAATAGCTTGATTTTAGACACATTTAATTAACAGCTTGACATGACACTGAATTTTAGTCTTATTTCCATTTTCTCCCTGAAGTTTGAAGGTATGACATCTAACTTTCAGCACTGCTGTGAAAAGTCCGGGGACATGACTATGTTTACCAATCCTTGTGAGTAATTTGATTTTTTAAAATTTTGAATCCTTCAAAAGATCTCTCTTTTCTCTGGTATTCTGAAATGTCCTCATGATGTTCTTTGATGTGGATCTAATTTCAACCATTGACCCAGGTACTAAGTGAACTGTTTCAAACTGGAAACTTACGCCTTGGCACATTTTCTTGAGTTGATTATCTCATGTATATCCTCTCATTTTCCATTTTCTCTTTCTTAAACTCCTATTGTTTGAATAATAAGAGTTATCATCCTCTTTGATTTGACCTGAAGTTTTCTCATCTTATTTCCTAATTTCTTTCACTTAATCTTTTCACCCTGCTTCCCTAGAAAATTTCTAAACTTTATAATCCTTTTATTTATATATCAAAACCTGTTAAGCAATTCTTACATATCAGGCACTGTAAAATATTTGTTTCCTGTAAAAGACAATTGATTGCATTTATCTACTATATTTGGTTTTGGTTTTCTCAATCTTTCCATTAATTTGATTTTCACTTTTTCTTCTTTCATCTGTACCTATTTGCTAGGCCCACTCTCATTCCCAGTTTTCTTCTACTAATGCATTGAATAATTTATGAATCTGTTACTTCAGCACTACTTGTCCTCTCCTATTAGCCTCCTATTCCCACCTGCTATAGGTTTCTCATCAGGCGGTACCCCACTTCATTCTTTGAGACTTCTTTCCTAATTTTCACTGGGTCTGAATCAGAACTTCATCAGTAATTTTTCAGCCCTCAACCTTCACTTTCCTTATGGTTAACTTCGCACTGAAGTTCATTATTGTCACCTTTTTTTTTTTGTATGGTTGCCATCAAGAGGCATGCTTTTCTTTGTTATTAGCAAAAGCCAGTAATTAGCAACCATGTGACTTATATGTTTTGAAGGAAATAAACAATTTTACACCATAATTTTTCTGACATTTGATAAATCAAGGAGACTTTTTAGAGCCCTTCCAATTCTTAAGATGATTCTTAGCCTTGAGATTTCTGCTCTAGATTTCTACCCACTGGCTCATGGATCTGATCATTTGAGTTCTGTGATTGAAGCATCACTTTCTAATCTGGCCATTTCTGCAGAGTCAGAAACCAGCATCAAAATAACACAAAGCCTTCTAGATTCATGCAGGTTTTTCATTACATAAATTTTTACAACTTCCTCTGCAGGAGCAAATTATTGCGCACTAGATTTTATTTCCTACTGATTCAAGTATGTTTCCAATTATTCATTTATATTCATTCATG
>NW_022443514.1:0-2409 GCF_009761245.1 Sapajus apella
CCTATACTCCCATTCACTCAGGAATATCCAAACGCAGCTTTTTGGAGAAACGTATTTCTAACTCGCAGAATCTAAACATAGATGCGTCTTCTGAAGTTGAAAGAACACAGAGTGGAGCAGTTTGAAAGACACGTTTCTCGTATGATTGAAATGCGATCTTAAAGCTAATACTTAAGAGTCTGTATATGGCTGGAAATATCTCTTTCCAGATGCTCCAAAGAAATGGTTAGTCAACTGCTACATTCACACAATTGTTTAACTCTGTAAGTTTAATATACACCTTGACAATCATTCTGCTACATTGTTCCGTTTTTGTTTTAGAGCCAGATATTTCTCATTAAACCCTATACTCTCATTCACTCAGGAATATCCAAACACAGCTTTTTGGAGAAACGTTTTTCTAACTGGCAGAATCTAAACATCGATGCAACTTCCGAAGTTGAACGAACACACAGTGGATCAGTTTGAAACAGACGCTTCTCGTATGATTTAGATGCGATATTAAAGCTAATTCTTAAAAGTCTGAGTATGTGTGGAAATATTTCTTTCCAGATTCTCTAAAGAAACGGTTAGTGAACTGCTACATTCACGCAATTGTTTAACTCTGTAAGTTTAATATACACCTTGACAATCATTCTGCTACATAGCTCCGTTTTTGTTTTAGAGCCAGATATTACTCTTTAAATCCTATACTCCCATTCACTCAGGAATATCAAAACGCAGCTTTTTGGAGAATCGTGTTTCTAATTCGCAGAAACTAAACACAGATGCGTCTTCTGAAGGTGAACGAACACAGAGTGGAGCAGTTTGAAAGAGACGTTTCTCGTATGATTCAGATGCGATCATAAAGCTTATTCTTAAGAGTCTGTATATGGCTGCAAATATCTCTTTCCAGATTCTCCAAAGAAAGGGTTAGGGAACTGCAACATTGACACAATTGTTTAACTCTGTAAGTTTAATATACACCTTCACAATCATTCTGCTACATAGTTTCGTTTTTCTTTTAGAGCCAGATATTTCACATTAAACCCTATACTCCCATTTACTCAGCAATATCCAAACGCAGCTTTTTGGAGAAACGTGTTTCTAACACGCAGAATCTAAACATAGATGCGACTTCCGAAGGTGAACGAACACACAAAAGAGCAGTTTGAAAGAGACGTTTCACGTATGATTTAGATGAGATCTTAAAGCTAATTCTTAAGAGTCTGTATATGGCTGGAAGTATCTCTTTCCAGATTCTCCAAAGAAATGGTTAGTCAACTGCTACATTCACACAATTGTTTAACTCTGTAAGTTTAATATACACCTGGACAATCATTCTGTTACATAGCTCCGTTTTTGTTTTAGAGCCAGATATTTCTCATTAAACCCTAAACACCCATTCACTCAGGAATATCCAAACGCAGCTTTTTGGAGAAACGATTTTCTAACAGGCAGAATCTAAATATAGATGCAACTTCCGAATGTGAACGAACCCACAGTGGAGCAGTTTGAAAGAGTCGTTTCTCGTATGATTTAGATGCGATCCTAAAGCTAATTCTAAAGAGTCTGATTATGGCTGGAAATATGTATTTCCAGATTCTCCAAAGAAAGGGTTAGTGAACTGCAACATTCACACAATTGTTTAACTCTGCAAGTTTAATATACACCTTGACAATTATCCTGCTACATAGTTCCGTTATTGTTTTAGAGCTAGATATTTCTCATTAAACCTTGTACTCCCATTCACTGAGGAATATCCAAACGCAGCTTTTTGGAGAAACGTGTTTCTAACTCGCAGAATCTAAACATAGATGCGTCTTCTGAAGGTGAACGAACACAGAGTGTAGCAGTTTGAAAGAGACGTTTCTCTTATGATTCAGATGCGATTTTAAAGCTAATTCTTAAGAGTCTGTATATGGCTGGAAATATCTCTTTCCAGATTCTCCAAAGAAATGGTTAGTCAACTGCTACATTCACACAATTGTTTAACTCTGTAAGTTTAAGATACACCTTGACAATCATTCTGCTACATAGTTCCGTTTTTGTTTTAGAGCCAGATATTTCTCATTAAACCCTATACTCCCTTTCACTCTGGAATATCCAAACACAGCTTTTTGGAGAAACGTTTTTCTAACTGGCAGAATCTAAACATAGATGCAACTTATGAAGGTGAACGAACACACAGTGGAGCAGTTTGAAAGAGACGTTTGTCATGTGATTTAGATGCGATCTTAAGCTAATTCTTAAGTCTTAATATGGGTGGAAATATCTCTTTAAAGATTCTCCAAAGAAAGGGTTAGTGAACTGCTGCATTCACACAATTATTTAACTCTATAAGTTTAATATACACCTTGACAATCATTCTGCTACATAGCTCCGTTTTTGTTTTAGAGCCAGATATTTCTCATTAAACCCTTTACTCCC
>NW_022443514.1:2509-3711 GCF_009761245.1 Sapajus apella
GTTTTTCTAACTGGCAGAATCTAAACATAGATGCAACTTTTGAAGGTGAACGAACACACAGTGGAGCAGTTTGAAAGAGACGTTTGTCAAATGATTTAGATGCGATCTTAAAGCTAATTCTTAAGAGTCTCAATATGGGTGGAAATATCTCTTTCCAGATTCTCCAAAGAAAGTGTTAGTGAAGTGATACATTCACACAATTGTTTACCTCTGTAAGTGTAATATACACCTTGACAATCATCCTGCTACATAGCTCCCTTTTTGTTTTAGAGCCAGATATTTCTCATTAAACCCTATACTCCCATTCACTCAGGAATATCCAAACGCAGCTTTTTGGAGAAACGTGTTTCTAACTCGCAGAATCTAAACATAGATGCAACTTCCGAAGGTGAGCGAACACACAGTGGAGCAGTTTGAAAGAGAAGTTTCTCGTATGATTTAGGTGAGATATTAAAGGAATTCTTAAGAGTCTGTATATGGCTTGAAATATCTCTTTCCAGATTCTCCAAAGAAAGGGTTAGTGAACTGCAACGTTCACAAAATTGTTTAACTCTGTAAGTTTAATATACACCTTGACAATCATTCTTCTACATAGTTCCGTTTTTGTTTTAGAGCCAGATATTTCTCATTAAACCCTATACTCCCATTCACTCAGGATTATCCAAACGCAGCTTTTTGGAGAAACGAGTTTCTAACTCGTAGAATCTAAACATAGATGCGACTTCCGAAGGTGAACGAACACACAGAAGAGCAGTTTGAAAGAGACGTTTCACGTATGATTTAGATGCGATCTTAAAGCTAATTCTTAAGAGTCTGAGTATGGGTGGAAATATCTCTTTCCAGATTCTCTAAAGAAACGGTCAGTGAACTGCTATATTCAAGCAATTGTTTAACTCTGTAAGTTTAATATACACCTTGACAATCATTCTGCTACATAGTTCCGTTATTGTTTTAGAGCCAGATATTTCTCATTAAACCCTATACACCCATTCACTCAGGAATACCCAAACGCAGATTTTTGGAGAAACGTGTTTCTAACTCGCAGAATCTAAACATAGTTGCAACTTCCGAAGGTGAGCGAACACACAGTGGAGCAGTTTGAAAGAGACGTTTCTCATATGATTTAGATGCGATCTTAAAGGAATTCTTAAGAGCCTGTATTGGGCTGCAAATATCTCTTTCCAGTTTCTCCAAAGAAAGGG
>NW_022443515.1:0-3711 GCF_009761245.1 Sapajus apella
GCCAGAATTCTAAAGTCAGTCTTACTGACTCAAGGGGGGAGCAGGGCCAGTGCCTTTGGAGGCTCTGCAAGAGAATCCCTTTCCTGGCCCTGGAGATGTCCTGCAATCCTCAGTTTGTGCTGCCCTTCTTGATTGACTTAAGTTTCCTACTTCCATTACTACACCTCCCACCACGCTCCATCACCTGCTCTGCCCTTACAGGAATCCGGGTGAGTACATCAACCCAGCTGGGACAGGCTGGGATAATCTTCCCAGCCAAAGATTCTTAAGTTCATTATAACTGCAAAGCCCCTTTTGCCATACCAGGTCATGTTCACTGGTTCTTGCGATTAGGATATGGGTACCTTGGGGGGTTACTATCAGCCTACTACAGCTAGGCTGCAAAACTATTACACCCTTTTGGTGTTTTAATGATTGAGAGAAAAAGGGTTGGGATTTTTTTGGGGGGTGGGTTCCTCTTAAATGTGTATCTTTAAACTCTGGGGTCCATCTTAATCTTGTTTTTTTCCTTTTCTTTTTCTTTCTTTTTTTTTTTTTTTAATTACTTTTTTGATATGGAGGCTTGCTCTGTTTCCCAGGCTGGCAGCGGCAAGGTCTTGGCTCACTGCAATGTCTGCCACCTGGGCTCAGGCAATTCTCCCGCCTCAGCCTCCTGAGTAGCTGGGACTACAGGTGCCCGCCACCACACCTGACTAAGTTTTGTATTCTCAGTAGAGAAGGGGGTGGAGGGTGGTGGTGGGGGTATGGGGGTTTCCACTCTGTTTTCCTGAGCACAAAGCGATCTGGCTGCCTCTGCTCGCAAAGTGCTGGGATTACAGTCCTGCACCACTGCACCTGGCCACTGTAAAGTCTTATTTCCACACAGCTGAGACACATTTTTGGAAGTTTGCTAAAGGGCCCCTGGAGACCTCCTGATGGTGGTTTTCCTGTTGTTGTGTTTAATTTGATTGATCTTTTCTGCTTTCCAGAAATTAAAAGGCTAACATGAAGTAATAAACTTTAAAACTTCTCTTTTCATGTTATTTATTTATTTTTTGAGATGGAGTCTCAACTTGTCACCCAGGCTGGAGGGCAGTGGCATGACCTAGGCTCACTGCAACTTTCGCCTCCTGGGTTCAAGTGATTCTCTTGCCTCAGCATCCCAAGTAGCTGGGATTAGAGAAGCACGCCACTACACCTGGCTGTTTTATATTTTTGGTAGAGATAAGGTTTCAGTATGTTGGCCAGACTGGTCTTGAACTCCTGACCTCAAGTGATCCACTCGCCTCAATCTCCCAAAGTATTGGGATTATGGGTGTGCACCACTGCACCTGCTTTAAAACTTCTCTTGTATTCTCCCATTAAACCAGTTCTAAGAACCACCAAAACAGAAAAAACTTTTTTTGAAAGCAGTAAAATGATATGGACTGTTAGAATGTAAAATACAGGAAATAAGTCATTATATTTTAGCGCTGTTCTGACATAGGGATGTATCATTGAGAATCAACTTTTGCTCAGTTTTCAGAGAATGAAATAATTCTATCACTGGTCTAAGAAAAGAAGTTGAAGAACTGTTTGAAAGAAAATGTAGTACGTGTAAATTGGAAAAGTCCAGTAATACTTTGTTCATGAGCATTTACACAATGCAGTTACTGTTCACCATGGGAGTACTGTGGACAAGCCCAAGACCGCTGGTCAATTGTGCCATTTTTATATGTTTTTCCTTGTAAGGTGCTTTGTAATGTCTGTCTAAATATTAGAAACATTATTTGTTTCTACATTACTCCAAAGCTAAGAAAATGTATTTCTTTAATCTGTTCTGTTACATGCGGTACTTGGTGGAGTGTGGTGGCTCATGCCTGTAATTCCAGCATTTTGGGAGGCTGAGGTAGGCAGATCACCTGAGGTCGGGAGTTTGAGACCAGCCTGACCAACATGGAGAAACCTTGTCTCTACTAAAACTACAAAATTAGCCAGGTGTGGTGGTGCATGCCTGTAATCTTAGCTACTCCGGCGGCTGAGGCAGGAGAATCACTTCAACCCAGGAGGTGAAGGTTGTAGTGAGCCGAGATCCTGCCATTGCACTCCAACCTGGGCAACAAGAGCAAAACTCTTTCTCAAAAAAAAAAAAAAAAAAAAAAAAAAAATGGTATTTACCAAGATGCCCTGCTGTCTCTACTTTTATCTTGATGCATCACTGAGTTAATGTTAGATTTCAAATTCTTCTTTACCCTTACATTATCCTGTCCTGAAGCTACCTTTATATCATAATGAAAGAAGTTAGCAATTTGTTATTATCATCTATCTGTTGGCATATATCAAATGTTTACCTAAAAATAGCAACAACCAGTAGAAACATTATGTATCTTGCTGTTTCTATTTGGATGACTATTTACTTTGCAACATTACTAGCAAGCTATAAAATTGTATAGTATGCAGAATTTTAACAAAATTGCTTTAAGTGAACATTTAAACATGATAAGCCATATTGAAGTTATTTATGTTAATATACTTGAACATTTTGTCTTCAATATGAATAATATAACCTACCTTTCAATGAAAATGAAAACCTAGAATTAGAGTAAATTTGCTAATGAATTCAATAACTTTTCCACAATATTTTTAGTTATGTGCTTAAGGATCTCTTAGTGTTTCTTGCACTTTATAATAGCTTAAGCCTTTTTTCCTGGTTTTTGTAGGTTCTTTGTTTGTTTGTTTGTTTGTTTGTTTGTTTTGAGACAGAGTTCAGTTCTGTCACCAGGCTGGAGTGCAGTGGCGCAGTGTCGGCTCACTGCAACCTCCACCTCCCAGGATCAAGTGACTCTCCTGCCTCAGCTTCCTGAGTAGCTGGGACCACAGGTGTGTGCCACCACACCCAGGTAATTTTTGGAATTTTAGCAGAGACAGGGTTTCATCATGTCAGCCAGGATGGTCTTGATTTCTTGACCTTGATTTCTTGCCTTGGCCTTTAAAAGTGCTGGGATTACAAGCATGAGCTACCACATCTGGCCTTTGTGGGTGCATTTTAAAGGAAAAAAAAAGTCGTAACATGTGCTATCGGGAAGCGTGGACATTGAGGATTTATTTACATATTTATTGCAAAGACCTGGATCTTAGGAATTGAATTGAATATTTTTTTAAACAAATTATTTTCTTAATCTTATCTAAAAGCATAGGCTTTGGGGACACAGCGGGGCCACATCTCTTATCCTGTCTAAGCCTTAGTATCATCCTCTTCTGTGGTTATGAGAACTGAAGACCTATCTCCAAGATCTGATAAGATAGTAAAGGGCTTGACATAATGCCTGGCATATAAATACATAATAAATGTTTCCTTCTTGCGTCTTTATTTGTTTGTTTGTTTTTTCAGACAGAATTTTGCTCTGAAACCTAAGCTTGAGTGCAGGGGCATGAACTCGGCTCACTGCAACTTCTGCCTCCTAGGTTCAAGTAATTCTGCTGCCTAAGCCTCCCAGGAAGCTGGGATTATAGGCAGGTACTACCACACCCAGCTAATTTTTGTGTTTTTAGTAGAGACAGCGTTTCACTATGTTGGCCAGGCTGGTCTTGAACTCCTGACCTCAAGTGATTTACCTGCCTCAGTCTGCCAAAGTGCTGGGATTACAGGCATGAGCCACCACACTCGGCATATGTTTTTATTATGTTATTAAATTAGTACTATTCTGAGTAAAAATAACTAGCTATTACTGTTTTATAAATTGACTAAGACAG
>NW_022443516.1:0-2322 GCF_009761245.1 Sapajus apella
TGGAGAAACGTGTTTCTAACTCGCTGAATCTAAACATAGATGCAACTTCCGAGGGTGAACGGACACACAGCTGAACAGTTTGAAAGAGGCGTTACTCCTGTGATTTAGATGCGATCTTAAAGCTAATTTTTAGGAGCCCGTATATGGCTGGAAATATCTCTTTCCAGATTGTCCAAAGAAAGGGTTAGTGAACTGCTGCATTCACACAATTGTCTACCTCTGTAAGTTTAATATACACCTTGAAAATCATTCCCCTACATAGCTCCCTTGTGGTTTTAGAGCCCAATATTTCTCATTACACCCTATACTCCCATTCACTCAGGGATATCCAAACTCCGCTTTTTGGAGAACCATGTCTCTAACTCTCTGAATCTAAACATAGATGCAACTTCCGAAGGTGAACGAACACACAGCAGAGCAGTTTGAAAGAGACGTTTCTAATGTGATTTAGATGCGATCTTATAGCTATTTAAGAATCTGTATATTGCTGGAAATATCTCTTTCCAGATTCTCCAAAGAAAGGATTATTCAACTGCTACATTCGCACAATTGTTTACCTCTGTAAGTTTAATAAACACCTTGACCATCATTCTGCTACATAGCTCTGTTTCTCTTTTAGAGCCAGATATTTCTCATTACACTGTATACTCCCATTCACTCAACAATATCGACACGCAGCATTTAGAAGAAACGTATTTCTAACTCGCTGAATCAAAACATAGATGCAACTTCCTAAGGTCAACGAACACACAGCAGAGCAGTTTGAAAGAGACGTTTCTCCTGTGGTTTATACGCGATCGTACTGCTAACTCTTATTAGCCTGTATATGGCTGGAAATATCTCTTTCCAGATTCTCCGAAGAAAGGGTTATTCAATGCTACATTCACACCATTGTTTAACTCTGTAAGTTTAATATACACCTTGACAATCATTCTGCTACATAGCACCGCTTTCGTTTTAGAGCCAGATATTTCTCCTTACACCCATTATTCCGATTCACTCAGGAATATCCAAACGACGCTTTTTGGAGAAACGTGTTTCTAAGTCGCTGCATCTAAACATAGATGCAACTTCCGAAAGTGAATGAACACACAGCAGAGCAGTTTGAAAAAGACGTTTCTAATGTGATTTAGACGTGATCTTATAGCTAATTCTTAAGAGTCTGTTTATTGCTGGAAATATCTCTTTCCAGATTCTCCAAAGGAAGGTTTTCTGAACTGCTACATTCACACTTCTATTTAAGTATATATGTTGAATATACACCTTGACAATCATTCAGCTACATAGGTCCCTTGTTGTTTTAGAGTCCGATATTTCTAATTACACCCTATACTCCCATTCACTCAGGAATATCCAAACGCCGCTTTTTGGAGAAACGCCTTTCTAACTCGCTGAATTTAAACATAGATGCAACTTCCTAAGGTGAACCAACACACAGCAGAGCAGTTTGAAAGACACGTTTCTCCTGTGGTTTAGACAAGATCTTACTGCTAAATCTTATGAGCCTGTTTATGGCTGGAAATATCTCTTTGCAGATTCTCCATAGAAAGTGTTAGTGAACTGCTACATTCACACACCTGTTTAACTCTATATGTTGAATATGCAGCTTGACAGTCATTCTGCTACATAGCTTCGTTTTTGTTTTAGACACAGATATTTCTCATTACACCCTATACTCCCAATAACCCAGGAATATACAAACGCACATTTTAGAAGAAACCTGTTTCTAACTCCCTCAATCTAAACATAGATGCAACTTCGTAATGTGAACCAAACACAGCAGAGCTGTTTGAAAGAGACGTTTCTCCTGTGGTTTACACGCGATCTTACCGCAACAAATCTTATGAGCCTGTATATGGCTGGCATTATCTCTTTCCAGATTCTCCAAAGAAAGTGTTTCTGAACTGCTACATTCACACATCTGTTTAACTCTGTAAATTGAACATAAACCTTGACAATCATTCTGCTACATAGTTCCGTTTTTGTTTTAGAGCCAGATATTGCTCATTAAACCCTATACTCCCATTCACTCAGGAATATCCAATCGCAGCTTTTTGGAGAAATGTGTTTCTAACTCTCAGAATCTAAATATAGTTGCAACTTCCTAAGGTGAACGAACACACAGTGGGGCAGTTTGAAAGAGACGTTTCTCGTATGATTTAGATGCGATCTTAAAGCTAATTCTTAAGCGTCTGTATATGGCTGGGAATATCTCTTTCCAGATTCTCCAAAGAAAGGGTTAGTGAACTGCTACATTCACACAATTGTTTAACTCTGTAAGTTTAATATACACCTTGACAATTGTGTGAATGTAGCAGTTCA
>NW_022443516.1:2422-3710 GCF_009761245.1 Sapajus apella
GACGTTTCTCGTATGATTTAGATGCGATCTTAAAGCTAATTCTTAAGCGTCTGTATATGGCTGGGAATATCTCTTTCCAGATTCTCCAAAGAAAGGGTTAGTGAACTGCTACATTCACACAATTGTTTAACTCTGTAAGTTTAATATACACCTTGACAATCATTCTGCTACATAGCTCCGCTTTTGTTTTAGAGCCAGATATTTCTAATTACTCCCATTATTCCCATTCACTCAGGGATATCCAAATGCAGCTTTTAGAAGAAACGTGTTTCTAACAAGCTGAATCTAAACATAGATGCAACCTCCCAAGGTGAACGAACACATAAGAGAGCAGTTTGAAAGAGACGATTCTCCTGTTGTTTAGACGCGATCTTACTGCTAATTCTTAGGAGCCTGTATATGGCTGGAAATATCTCTTTCCAGATTCTCCAAAGAAACGTTTTCTGAACTGCTACATTCACATATCTTTTCAACTCTCTAAGTTGAATATACACCTTGACAATCATTCTGCTACATAGCTCCGTTTTTGTTTTAGAGCCCGATATTTCTCATTACACTCTATACTCCCATTCACTAAGGAATATCCAAACGCCGCTATTTGGAGAAACGTGTTTCAAACTCGGTGAATCTAAACATAGATGCAACTTCCGAAGGTGAACGAACCCACAGCGGAGCAGTTTGAAAGAGACGTTTCTCCTGTGATATAGATGCGATATTAAAGCTAATTATTAGGAGCCTGTATATGGCTGGAAATATCTCTTTCCAGATCCTCCAAAGAAATGATTAGTGAACTGCCACATACACAAAATTGTTTAACTCTGTAAGTTAAGTATACACCTTGACAATCTTTCTGCTACATAGATCCGTTTTTGTTTTAGAGCCCGATATTTCTCATTACACCCTGTACTCCCATTCACTCAGCAATATCCAAACGCCGCTTTTTGGAGAAACGTGTTTCTAACTCGCTGAATCTAAACATACATGCAACTTCCTAAGGTGAACGAACACACAGCGGAGAAGTTAGAAAGAGACGTTTCTCCTGTGATTTAGATGCGATCTTATAGCTAATTCTTAAGAGTCTATATATTGCTGGAAACATCTCTTTCCAGATTCTCCAAAGAAGCGGTTATTCAACTGCTACATTAACACTCTTGTTTAACTCCCTAAGGTTAATATACTCCTTGACAATCATTCTGCTACATAGCTCCGTTTTTGTTTTAGAGCCAGATATTTCTCATTATACTGTATACTCCCATTCACTCAGGAATATCGACACGCAGCTTTTAGA
>NW_022443517.1:0-2322 GCF_009761245.1 Sapajus apella
TGGAGAAACGTGTTTCTAACTCGCTGAATCTAAACATAGATGCAACTTCCGAGGGTGAACGGACACACAGCGGAACAGTTTGAAATAGGCGTTACTCCTGTGATTTAGATGCGATCTTAAAGCTAATTTTTAGAAGCCTGTATATGGCTGGAAATATCTCTTTCCAGATTGTCCAAAGAAAGGGTTAGTGAACTGCTGCATTCACACAATTGTCTACCTCTGTAAGTTTAATATACACCTTGAAAATCATTCCCCTACATAGCTCCCTTGTGGTTTTAGAGCCCAATATTTCTCATTACACCCTATACTCCCATTCACTCAGGGATATCCAAACTCCGCTTTTTGGAGAACCATGTCTCTAACTCTCTGAATCTAAACATAGATGCAACTTCCGAAGGTGAACGAACACACAGCAGAGCAGTTTGAAAGAGACGTTTCTAATGTGATTTAGATGCGATCTTATAGCTATTTAAGAATCTGTATATTGCTGGAAATATCTCTTTCCAGATTCTCCAAAGAAAGGATTATTCAACTGCTATATTCACACAATTGTTTACCTCTGTAAGTTTAATAAACACCTTGACCATCATTCTGCTACATAGCTCTGTTTCTCTTTTAGAGCCAGATATTTCTCATTACACTGTATACTCCCATTCACTCAACAATATCGACACGCAGCATTTAGAAGAAACGTATTTCTAACTCGCTGAATCAAAACATAGATGCAACTTCCTAAGGTCAACGAACACACAGCAGAGCAGTTTGAAAGAGACGTTTCTCCTGTGGTTTATACGCGATCGTACTGCTAACTCTTATTAGCCTGTATATGGCTGGAAATATCTCTTTCCAGATTCTCCGAAGAAAGGGTTATTCAATGCTACATTCACACCATTGTTTAACTCTGTAAGTTTAATATACACCTTGACAATCATTCTGCTACATAGCACCGCTTTTGTTTTAGAGCCAGATATTTCTCATTACACCCATTATTCCGATTCACTCAGGAATATCCAAACGACGCTTTTTGGAGAAACGTGTTTCTAACTCGCTGCATCTAAACATAGATGCAACTTCCGAAGGTGAATGAACACACAGCAGAGCAGTTTGAAAGAGACGTTTCTAATGTGATTTAGACGCGATCTTATAGCTAATTCTTAAGAGTCTGTTTATTGCTGGAAATATCTCTTTCCAGATTCTCCAAAGGAAGGTTTTCTGAACTGCTACATTCACACTTCTATTTAAGTATATATGTTGAATATACACCTTGACAATCATTCAGCTACACAGGTCCCTTGTTGTTTTAGAGTCCGATATTTCTCATTACACCCTATACTCCCATTCACTCAGGAATATCCAAACGCCGCTTTTTGGAGAAACGTGTTTCTAACTCGCTGAATTTAAACATAGATGCAACTTCCTAAGGTGAACCAACACACAGCAGAGCAGTTTGAAAGACACGTTTCTCCTGTGGTTTAGACAAGATCTTACTGCTAAATCTTATGAGCCTGTTTATGGCTGGAAATATCTCTTTGCAGATTCTCCATAGAAAGTGTTAGTGAACTGCTACATTCACACACCTGTTTAACTCTATATGTTGAATATGCAGCTTGACAGTCATTCTGCTACATAGCTTCGTTTTTGTTTTAGACACAGATATTTCTCATTACACCCTATACTCCCAATAACCCAGGAATATACAAACGCACATTTTAGAAGAAACCTGTTTCTAACTCCCTCAATCTAAACATAGATGCAACTTCGTAATGTGAACCAAACACAGCAGAGCTGTTTGAAAGAGAAGTTTCTCCTGTGGTTTAAACGCGATCTTACCGCAACAAATCTTATGAGCCTGTATATGGCTGGCATTATCTCTTTCCAGATTCTCCAAAGAAAGTGTTTCTG
This sequence comes from Sapajus apella, assembly GCF_009761245.1. NCBI lineage: Eukaryota > Metazoa > Chordata > Mammalia > Primates > Cebidae > Sapajus > Sapajus apella. Next base: position 1,903 of record NW_022443517.1, read on the forward strand.
AACTGCTACATTCACACATCTGTTTAACTCTGTAAATTGAACATAAACCTTGACAATCATTCTGCTACATAGTTCCGTTTTTGTTTTAGAGCCAGATATTGCTCATTAAACCCTATACTCCCATTCACTCAGGAATATCCAATCGCAGCTTTTTGGAGAAATGTGTTTCTAACTCTCAGAATCTAAATATAGTTGCAACTTCCTAAGGTGAACGAACACACAGTGGGGCAGTTTGAAAGAGACGTTTCTCGTATGATTTAGATGCGATCTTAAAGCTAATTCTTAAGCGTCTGTATATGGCTGGGAATATCTCTTTCCAGATTCTCCAAAGAAAGGGTTAGTGAACTGCTACATTCACACAATTGTTTAACTCTGTAAGTTTAATATACACCTTGACAATTGTGTGAATGTAGCAGTTCA
>NW_022443517.1:2422-3710 GCF_009761245.1 Sapajus apella
GACGTTTCTCGTATGATTTAGATGCGATCTTAAAGCTAATTCTTAAGCGTCTGTATATGGCTGGGAATATCTCTTTCCAGATTCTCCAAAGAAAGGGTTAGTGAACTGCTACATTCACACAATTGTTTAACTCTGTAAGTTTAATATACACCTTGACAATCATTCTGCTACATAGCTCCGCTTTTGTTTTAGAGCCAGATATTTCTAATTACTCCCATTATTCCCATTCACTCAGGGATATCCAAATGCAGCTTTTAGAAGAAACGTGTTTCTAACAAGCTGAATCTAAACATAGATGCAACCTCCCAAGGTGAACGAACACATAAGAGAGCAGTTTGAAAGAGACGATTCTCCTGTTGTTTAGACGCGATCTTACTGCTAATTCTTAGGAGCCTGTATATGGCTGGAAATATCTCTTTCCAGATTCTCCAAAGAAACGTTTTCTGAACTGCTACATTCACATATCTTTTCAACTCTCTAAGTTGAATATACACCTTGACAATCATTCTGCTACATAGCTCCGTTTTTGTTTTAGAGCCCGATATTTCTCATTACACTCTATACTCCCATTCACTAAGGAATATCCAAACGCCGCTATTTGGAGAAACGTGTTTCAAACTCGGTGAATCTAAACATAGATGCAACTTCCGAAGGTGAACGAACCCACAGCGGAGCAGTTTGAAAGAGACGTTTCTCCTGTGATATAGATGCGATATTAAAGCTAATTATTAGGAGCCTGTATATGGCTGGAAATATCTCTTTCCAGATCCTCCAAAGAAATGATTAGTGAACTGCCACATACACAAAATTGTTTAACTCTGTAAGTTAAGTATACACCTTGACAATCTTTCTGCTACATAGATCCGTTTTTGTTTTAGAGCCCGATATTTCTCATTACACCCTGTACTCCCATTCACTCAGCAATATCCAAACGCCGCTTTTTGGAGAAACGTGTTTCTAACTCGCTGAATCTAAACATACATGCAACTTCCTAAGGTGAACGAACACACAGCGGAGAAGTTAGAAAGAGACGTTTCTCCTGTGATTTAGATGCGATCTTATAGCTAATTCTTAAGAGTCTATATATTGCTGGAAACATCTCTTTCCAGATTCTCCAAAGAAGCGGTTATTCAACTGCTACATTAACACTCTTGTTTAACTCCCTAAGGTTAATATACTCCTTGACAATCATTCTGCTACATAGCTCCGTTTTTGTTTTAGAGCCAGATATTTCTCATTATACTGTATACTCCCATTCACTCAGGAATATCGACACGCAGCTTTTAGA
>NW_022443518.1:0-650 GCF_009761245.1 Sapajus apella
ACACCTTGACAATCATTCTGCTACACAACTCCGTTTTTGTTTTAGAGGCAGATATTTCTCATTAAGCCCTATACTCCCGTTCACTCAGGAATATCCAAACGCAGCTTTTTGGAGAAACGTGTTTCTAACTCGCAGAATCTAAACATAGATGCAACTTCCGATGGTGAAGGAACACACAGTGGAGCAGTTTGAAAGAGACGTTTCTCGTATGATTTAGATGCAATCTTAAAGTTAATTCTTAAGAGTTTGTATATGGCTGGAAATATCTCTTTCCAGATGATCCAAAGAAGTGGTTAGTGAAGTGTTACATTCACACAATGGTTTAACTCTGTAAGTTTAATATACACCTTGACAATCATTCTGCTACATAGCTCCGTTTTTGTTTTAGAGCCAGATATTTCTCATTAAACCCCACACTACCATTCACTAAGGAATATCCAAACGCAGCTTTTTGGAGAAACGTGTTTGTAACTCGCAGAATCTAAACATAGATGCAACTTCCGAAGGTGAAGGAACTCACAGTGGAGCAGTTTGAAAAAGACGTTTCTCGTATGATTTAGATGCGATCTTAAGCTTATTCTTAAGCGTCTGTATATGGCTGTAAATATCTCTTTCCAGATTCTCCAAATAAAGGGTTAGTGAACTGCTAC
>NW_022443518.1:750-3710 GCF_009761245.1 Sapajus apella
AGAGCCTATAATTTCTCATTGCACCCGATAATCCCATTCACTCAGGAATATACAAATGCCGCTTTTTGGAGAAACGTGTTTCTAACTCGCTGAATCTAAACATAGATGCAACTTCCGAAGGTGAAGGAACTCACAGTGGAGCAGTTTGAAAAAGACGTTTCTCGTATGATTTAGATGCGATCTTAAGCTTATTCTTAAGCGTCTGTATATGGCTGTAAATATCTCTTTCCAGATTCTCCAAATAAAGGGTTAGTGAACTGCTACTTTCACACAATTGTTTAACTCAGTAGGTTTAATATACACCTTGAAAATCATTCAGCTACATAGCTCCGTTTTTGTTTTAGAGCCAGACATTGCTCATTACACCCATTATTCCCATTCACTCAGGACTATCCAAACGCAGCTTTTAGAAGAAACGTGTTTCTAACTCGCTGAATCTAAACCATAGATGCAACTTCCTTATGTGAATCAATTATAACAGAGCCGTTTGAAAGAGACGTTTCTCGTATGATTTATATGCGATCTTAAAGCTAATTCTTAAGAGTCTGTATATGGCAGGAAATATCTCTTTCCAGATTTTCCAAAGAAAGGGTTAGAGAAGTGCTACATTCACACAATTGTTTATCTAAGTAAGTTTAATATACACCTTGACAATCATTCTGCTTCATAGCTCCGTTGTTGTTTTAGAGCCCGATATTTTTCATTACAACCTATAGTCCCTTTCATTCGGGAATATCCAAACGCCGCTTTTTGGAGAAACGTGTTTCTAACACTCAGAATCTAAACATAGATGCAACTTCCTATGGTGAACGAAGACACAGCAGAGCAGTTTGAAGGAGGCGTTCCTCCTGTGCTATAGACGTGATCATAAAGCTAATTATTATGAGCCTCTATATGGCTGGAAATGTCTCTTTCCAGATTTTCCAAGGAAAGGGTTTCTGAAATGCTACATTCACACATCTGTTTAACTCTGTATGGTGAATACACACCTTTACAATCATTCTTCTACATATCTCCGTTTTGTTTTAGAGCCAGATATTACTCATTACACCCTATACTCCCAATAACGCAGGAATATCCAAACGCTGCTTTTAGAAGAAACCTGTTTCTAACTCGTTGAATCTAAACATAGATGCAACTTCCTAATGTGAAATAAACACAGCAGAGCAGTTTGAAAGAGGCTTTTCTCCTCTGGTTTAGATGCGATCTTATAGCTAATTCTTAAGGGTCTGTATATGGCTGGAAATATCTCTTTCCAGATTCTCCAAAGAAAGGGTTAGTGAACTGGTACATTCACAGAATTCTTTAACTCTGGAAGTTTAATATACACCTTGACAATCATTCTGCCACATAGCTCCGTTGTTGTTTTAGAGCCCGATATTTCTCATTATACCCTATACTCCCATTTACTCAGGAATATCCAAACGCTGCTTTTTGGAGAAACGTGTTTCTAAGTCGCTGAATCGAAACATAGATGCAACTTCCTAAAGTCAACGAACACACAGCAGAGCAGTTTGAAAGAGACGTTTCTCCTGTGGTTTAGACGTGATCTTACCGCTAACTCTTATGATCCTGTTTATGGCTGTAAATATCTCTTTCCAGATTCTCCAAAGAAAGCTTTTCTGAACTGCTACATTCACACATCAGTTTAACTCTATATGTTGAATATACACCTTGACAATCATTCAGCTACATAGCTCCGTTTTTGTTTTAGAGCCAGATATTTCTCATTACACCCTATACTCCCATTGGCTCAGGAATATCCAAACGCATATTTTAGAAGAAACGTGTTTCCAACTCGCTGAATCTAAACATAGATGCAACTTCCTAAGGTGAACGAACACAGAGCAGAGCAGTTTGAAAGAGACGTTTCTCCTTTGGTATAGAGGCGATCTTAAAGCTAATTCTTTTTTTTTTCCCATTTATTTATTTTATTGCATTTTAGGTTTTGGGGTACATGTGAAGAACATGCAAAATTGTTGCATAGGAACACACGTGGCAGTGTGATTTGCTGCCTTCCTCCCCATCACCTACATCTAGCATTTCTCCCCTTGCTATCTCTCCCCAGCTTCCCACCCCCCACCATCCCTCCCCTATTTCCCCCCAACTGACCCCAGTGTGTAGTGCTTCCCTCCCTGTGTCCATGTGCTCTCATCGTTCAACACCCGCCTATGAGTGAGAACATGTGGTGTTTGATCTTCTGCTCCTCTGTCAGTTTGCTGAGAATGATGGTTTCCAGGTTCATCCATGTCCCTACAAAGGACCCAAACTCATCGTTTCTGATGGCTGCATAATATTCCATGGTGTATATGTGCCACATTTTCCCTATCCAGTCTATCGTCGATGGGCATTTGGGTTGGTTCCAGGTCTTTGCTATTGTAAACAGTACTGCAATGAACATTCGTGTACATGTGTCCTTATAGTAGAACGATTTGTAATCCTTTGGATATATACCCAGTAATGGGATTGCTGGGTCAAATGGAATTTCTATTTCTAGGTCCTTGAGGAATCGCCACTCTGTCTTCCACAATGGTTGAACCAATTTACACTCCCACCAACAGTGCAAAAGTGTTCCTATTTCTCCACATCCTCTCCAGCATCTGTTGTCTCCAGATTTTTTAATGATCGCCATTCTAACCGGCATGAGATGGTATCTCAGTGTAGTTTTGATTTGCATTTCTCTGATGACCAGTGATGATGAGCATTTTTTCATATGTTTGTTGGCCTCACGTATGTCTTCTTTTGAGAAGTGTCTGTTCATATCCTTTGCCCACTTTTGAATGGGCTTGTTAATTTTTTTCTTGTAAATCTGCTTTAGTCCTTTGTAAATTTTGGATATCAGCCCTTTGTCAGATGGGTAAACTGCAAAAATTTTTTCCCAATCTGTTGGTTGCCGATTCACTCTAATGATTGTTTCTTTTGCTGTGCAGAAGCTGTGGAGTTTGATTAGGTCCCATTTG
>NW_022443519.1:0-3693 GCF_009761245.1 Sapajus apella
TGGCCTTTGGTCCTGGCCTTTTGGCCTTGCCTGGCCCTTTGCCCTCGTCTTTTGGCCTGTCCTGGCCTTTAGGCCTGTACTTTTGGCTGGGCCTCACCTTTTCGCCTGGCCTTTTGTCCTTGCCTTTTGGCCTGTCCTGGTCTTTTGTCCTGGCCTGGCCTGTCCTTGTCTCTTGGCCTTGCCTTTAGGCCTGACCTGACCTTTTGCCCTGGCCTTTTGTTCTAGTCTTGCCATTTGGCATGGTCTTGACTTTTGGCCTGGCCTGGCCTGGCATTGCCTTTCGGCCTGGCTTGACCTTTTGGCCTAGCCTATTTGCCTGGACCGTATTTTTGTCCTGGTGTTTGGCCTTTCCTGGCCTTTTGTCCTGGCCTTTTGTCCTGGCCAGGCATTTTGCCCTGGCCTGGACTTTTGGCCTTGCCTTTGGGGCTGTCCTGGCCTTATGGCATGTCCTTTTGGCCTGACCATGGTTTACAACAAAAATACATTTCTTGAAATTAAGGCCATATTTACACTGACTTAATATAAGACTGACTTAATATAAGACTGACTTATATCCTGCTTCATAACTTGTATGGAGAACTCACCAAGACAAAATTCAATACTTTGTAATACACAGCAAGAAGACTGACCTTTACCCACATAGGCTGTTTTTCCTAAGCTCTGAGTTTTAAGCATCAGTAGATTTGTATTTAAAAAAAAATTGGGCCTTCATTTCTGGCTTTTAATTTTGCTAGCTAAGGACATAAAATAAAAACAAAAAACCAAATAATCATCTGTTATCAGCATATGTAAAAGAAAATATATTTTAGCCCCTAAAATTAGGAAGAATACAATTTCAAAATAAAGGTTGTCATTTAAACAGAATAAATATAGCTTTATGAAAAACAAGAAAAAACAAAACAACAGTAAAAATATGCAAAACACAAATTTATTAATTCAAGTATGTATTGAGTTCCTATTATTTGCCATGTAGATATTTCAATAATATTCTAATCATACACTTAAGGCTGTGTAAAGAGATTCGGGGCTTTAGTTTTTTTCGCCTTTACTCATTTGTTGATCTAAGCCTGAACTTGGAGGTGTTCAGAGACTAGAAAGACTGCCATAGACAAGAATATATCAATGCATAAAGGGTGGGAGAAGGAGGGAGAAGGAGTGATTTGAAAATATCTTTTGAACAGGCTGCATAAGTGACTGCAAATTTTCAAATGTGGGGTTTCTGGATATCTTAAAATTGCGTGTAGAGCCACAGTTTGTAGTTTTGGAGGATGGTGGTCAGAACTCACCATTATTTATTCATGGTAGCTGTGGGTTTCTTCCTGTCCTCTGGGATCTAAACAATTGTCCATCATTGGGACCTCTGAAAGACCACATTTTTGTTCAAAATTTAGATCCATCATCTGTCACATGTAAATGTTTTTGTAAGGAATATGGGATAAACATTTAAAATCATTATTGTCACTTTTCTGTTCCTTTTCAGTGTTAAAGATGTCAAAATAAGAATATCTTGKTGARTCCTCTGSTTAGCTCWCTCTCTCTCTCTCTCTTTCTCTCTCTGTCTCTCTCTCTCTCTTTCTCTTTTTCCCTCCTGGCTCCCCAAGCATGGTCCAGGACTAAGAAAAGAATAGATCAAAGGGACAGTAAATACAGACTATGCCTGGGAGACTTAACATTTTAGCTACTTTGTTGGGGATGGAATCTGGAGGCAATTGCAATAGAGTAAAAAGAAAAATGATCTAGGAGTCAAGACACAGTACAATTCTGGCTTTGCTGCTAAATATCTGGATGTTTGGGGCAAGTCATTTAGTCAACCTAGGCCTCAATTTCTCTATCTGTAGGAAATAATGATGGCTGAAATTTGATAAACATGTATTATGAATCCATCAACAGTTCTTAGAGGCTTATTTGGATGGGTATGAATAGATCAACGATTTTGAAACAACTTTTGTGCAAGGGAATCTTTTCATAAAATGAAGTCGTGTATGGCTTCCCAATACATAGCTCAGATAAATGTAGTATACTTATAAGTTGCCATATATAGCATTTTCTCATGATACATTTGAAGATCATCATGATCTGTGATTTCCACCACATCAAGCTTTGATCTATAACATGTTTGAGTAGTAAGCATTTTCTAACTTAGTTTTTAAAATAATATATGTAATAAAATGTGTGTGGATCCCTTGAACACAGTTTAAAAACCACTGAATAAGGTCATCTCTGAGGTCTCTTCTGAATCTGATGTTCTCCCCATCTGAGCCTGGCTCAGATGGCAAAACTTCTGCTGAGAACACATACACACCAGTCACTTTTCTCCGCCATGAAGGAAGATGCCTCTTTTATTTCCCAGCAGAATCAATGAAGAGTACTAAAAACCTGTCAAGTGACTAGTTATAATTTAGTCTCTCCCTCAACGAGTTTTGGGGCCAAAGGAATTGCTACATCTGTTACAGTCAAAACTGCTTTGGGATTCCACTTGGACTCACATCTGAATACTCCCAGAAATATCTAGTCAAGCTCAATATAATTTTGAATGTCAGCAGACCTGAAATCCAGTAAATAAGAAAGCTGAATTAATATCACATAGTGAATTTCAACAATGCTGCTTGGATAGTAAGAAGGGTTCTCATCACTTTTTACCTGTGTGACCCGGCCACTTTTCATTTTGGGACCTAGTTTCTTGAACCAGAGATCAACATTATTTTCTTTCCAGCTGAAATATTCTTTATTCTCTAGTTAGTTAACATCCTTCTGTGATTAACTATACTGCCTGTATCTTCACCACTTCTCATTTATCAGCTGGACTTTTTTTATGAACATACATTCTGTACAGATTTTCCACTGTGTAATTTTGGTGATTTAACTTTAATGTTTTATATTTGCACTTAAACCTGGAATTGCATGATATGAAATGAATGGTAAAATTTACATTTTAATTTTTAAACTCAGAAGAACATTAAATAGCAAATAAAAGACATAAAATATTTATGTATATTTAAAAATATGTATAAGAAATCACATGTACATAAAGAAAACTACAAAACTCTAATGAAGGAAATCAAAGTAGATCACAAATAAATGAAGCAATATTCCATGCTCATGGATAAGAAGGCTTGTTGTTAAAATATTTATTAGTTCTTCCCAAGTTGAGCTACAGATTCAATGCAATCTCATAAAATAGACCAGAAAGTTACTTTGTGGTGACCATCAAACTGATTCTGAAGTTTATGTAGGTAGAAAAAAGACCCAGAATAACCAACAAAATATTGAAGAAGAACAAAGTCAGAGGACTGACACATCTACCCTCAAGGGTTACTGCAAAACTACTGTAATCAAGACAATGTGGTATTGGTGAAAGAACAGACAAATAGAGCACAGGAATGGAATAGAGAATCTGGAAAAAGACCCACACAGTACTGTCAACTGATCTTTGACAAAGTAAGGTTACTGAGGAAAGGATAGTATTTTCAATAAATGATACTGGAACAATTTGACATCCACATACAAAAAATGAATATGGAATCTAATCTTTTACTACACAAAAATTAACTTTGAATAGATCACAAACCTAATGTAAGCTATAAAACTTCTAGAAAACAACTTTGTTGTTAAATTTCATTACAATAAAAAATTCTGTTCTTGAAAAACTTGATAAAGATGAAAAGACAAGGCACAGACAGAAAAAATATTTTC
>NW_022443520.1:0-3709 GCF_009761245.1 Sapajus apella
TCACACGTCTGTCCCCTCCACACTGCATCGCCCTGATGCACACCACCCTATTCCATCTCCATAGCAATTCTGCCACCAGAGACTCGAGGGGATGGTCACCGTTCTTTATTGGATGGACTCAGTGTTTTTTCAACCAAACTGGCCCTATCTCCTTTCTGTCAGGAAGCTCAAACCCAAGCGGCCCTCCAGCAAAAGCAGGAGAGTAAGTGCCACCTGTTGCCACACTGAAGATCTTTCCTTAGGCAAGGAGGGCTTCCGGAATACACACCTTTTTCTTTGGTGGGTTCCTCTGGCTGCATGGAGAGAAAGAGAAACACCGTGAGCTTCAGGCCATCCTGAGGCTTACGTGTACAGGTCTTTTCTTCACTTGGTGACATTAGAAGACCAGATGGGAAAGAGTGTTCAAGTCGAAGGAACACAGAAGGAGAACAGGACAACCAACTCATGCTAAAGTTGATCTAGCAGGGTATTCCCTCTCAAGGTCCAATGGCATCAAGCTGCTGAGGAGGAAGCTCACTGCCCCTCAGTGCGTGGCTGGTGCTGCCATTTTCTCCTCTCTCTTAAATCAAGCATCAGTGGGGAACAGACTCTCACTCAGAATTCTCCCCACCAGGAACACTGTATAAATCACCTATGATACACAGGGTCAGGTTCTCCTACGTTACTGAACATCAAAAGGATAATGTTAAGAAACCTTTTGTCCAACCAACCCAGGTGGACTGACCTTGCACTGTGGTGACTCCTCTTCATCTGAGGAATGGTACGAGAACAGTTCCACCAGGGTATATTCTGTGGGAAGTAGGAGGACACAGAGTGATCGTCAGCAGGTGCAGGGAAGGAGTAGGGAAGAGAGGTTTTCTAACCCCAGGTCACCTCACCAACATGAAATAGCCCATCTCAAACAGGGCGCACCACCCAGGGCAAGCTGTGTGTCCCTGCAGCCTCTTCAGGGCTCCTGCCTTCTCCTCTGAACTGAGCTCACTTCCCCTCTTTTCCTGAGTCTTTCCAAGCTCATTTCCTACCTAGAATACACCTCTGGTGCTTCCGGTTGTATCAGTCATTCTGCAATATGTTATACATCGTAAAAAGCAACCTTTCTTCTGAGACATCTCATTCTAGCCAATATGTACGGTATACTCACTAATCTTTTGTGCTGAAGACAAGAAAGCTTTGGAAATACTTATCCTCTCATTTCGAGGCAGCCCCTATTTAGCAAGTGCTATCTGTCCTTGCACTTGACCTTCGCAATGCAATGTCTGCATGTGTCGGGAGCGCGTTGCTGCTGACACTCGCACTGGCTCTAACACTGGAACAGCCCGTCATGGGGGCAGCGGGTGGGGCGCTGACCCTCTCCTTCCCAGCTGTGCAGGAGGTTCCCGCAGGGAAGGTGGGAGGGAGCCCAATACCCAAGTGATTCCTTGAGATCATAGTCAGCGCTGTGTTTGACTGTGTTTACGACTGAACTAGAGCATTTGTCCACTTGTTCGTTTTTTCTTTCATTTGGCAGATGGCCTGTGTTACTTAAGGTCATGTGGTGTGACGTGATCTCTGCTGACTTGGACCTGCACCTTCAGGGATCAAGTGATCTTCCCCACTCAGCCATCCAGGTAGCTGGCACAAGAGGTGCACCACCACACTTAGGTAACTTTTTGTATTTTTAATCAATATGAACTTTCACCATATTGCCTAGGCTGATCTCCATCTCCTGGACTCAACAATCCTTGGCCTCGGCCTCTCAAAGTGCTAGGATTACAGGCATGAGCCATGTACCCAGCCCAAATAAGCATGTTGAATCCTTGTGAAAATCGGGTTATTAAACACAATAGAGTATGTCCCTGATTATTTCCCTGCTTTAGACCACGAGCTGAGAAATAATGCCACCAATATTGCAAACTATCCGTGAGCTTGCTTCTGTGTGTTTCACATTAATAAATGCACATCGAAAAGTCCTGCGTCAAATGTAACTACTGATCCTCTGCGTCAGGCAGCCCTTGAGACCTGCCAAAATTGACAGACAGTGCTTGGGACCTCTCAAGGCTCTTCTCCTTCCACATGCACAAACAGATGCTACAACTGCCTGGCATAATGACGAGTTATACCAGGGCCGCCTGGTGAGTGCACAGTAGTAACCCACTGCATCAGTCCTCCTCCCGTTCCTGAGTTCACATTTGGGTCTTCCATTTGGGAGACTGAGGCCTGGGAAATTCATCTCTGCATCATCTCTATGTGAGGAGTGAGGATATAACATTTACCTTCATGTACAGCTGTGGTGGAGGATGAATGGGTACATTTATGTGAAATGTGCAGTAGCGATTCAATGTTTTAGAAAGTTTTTCTGAATTTTCTGGGTAAACGCACATACAGTGCCAAAGTCATTCCCAATCACTCCACACGGCTGTCCCCTCCACAACGCATCGCCCTGATGCACGCCACCCTATTCCATCTACATGGCAATTCTGCCTCCGGGGACTCGAGGGGATGGTCACGATTCTTTACTGGATGGACTCGGTGTTTTTTCAACCAAACTGGCCCTATCTCCTTTCTGTCAGGAAGCTCAAACCCAAGCGGCCCTCCAGCAGAAGCAGGAGAGTAAGTGCCACCTGCTGCCACACTGAAGATCTTTCCTTAGGCAAGGAGGGCTTCCGGAATACACACCTTTTTCCTTGGTGGGTTCCTCTGCCTGCATGGAGAGAAAGAAAAACACCGTGAGCTTCAGACCATCCTGAGGCTTAAGTGTACAGGGCTTTTCTTCACTTGGTGACATTAGAAGACCAGATGGGAAAGAGTGTTCAAGTCAAAGGAACACAGAAGAAGAACAGGAAAATGGACTCATGCTAAAGTCGATCTAGCAGGATATTCCCTCTCAAGGTCCTGTTGCTTGGCAATGAAGTGATTTTGCCCCGAGCACGGGATCAAGCTGCTGAGGAGGAAGCTCACTGCCCCTCAGTGCGTGGCTGGTGCTGCCATTTTCTCCTCTCTCTTAAATCAAGCATCAGTGGGGAACAGACTCTCACTCAGAATTCTCCCCACCAGGAACACTGTATAAATCACCTATGATACACAGGGTCAGGTTCTCCTACGTTACTGAACATCAAAAGGATAATGTTAAGAAACCTTTTGTCCAACCAACCCAGGTGGACTGACCTTGCACTGTGGTGACTCCTCCTCATCTGAGGATTGGTGCGAGAACGGTTCCACCAGGGTATATTCTGTGGGAAGTAGGTGGACACAGAGTGGCTGTCAGCAGGTGCAGGGGAGGAGCAGGGAAGAGAGGTTTTCTAACCCAGGTCACCTCATCAACATGAAATAGCCCATCTCAAACAGGGCACCCCACCCAGGACAGGGTGTGTGTCCCTGCAGCCTCTTCAGGGCTCCTGCCTCCTCACCTGACCTGAGCTCACCTGCCCTCTCTTCCTGAGACCTTCCCACCTCACTTCCTCCCTAGAATACACCTCTGGTGCTCCTGTGAATATCTTCCCTTTTAGAGGTTTTCTATAAAATGGCAAGTAGCCTTTTTAAAAAAAAATAAGACTGAATTCTTATCAAAATATCCTATTTATCCACTAGCCATTTTTTAAGGCTATACTTTATTTTTATATGCACACACACATGCTTCAAGTTCGTGGTGTGGTGACAACTTCCAACAGCGCTGTCTGATTCATGCAGAGTGTCTGCCCATCCTTCCCGTCTTCACCACCCATTCCTGAGA
>NW_022443521.1:0-3709 GCF_009761245.1 Sapajus apella
GTATGTCTTCTTTTGTAAAGTGTCTGTTCATATCCTTTGCCCACTTTTGAATGGGCTTGTTAGTTTTTTTCTTGTAAATCTGTTTTAGTTCTTTGTAAATTCTGGATATCAGCCCTTTGTCAGATGGGTAAACTGCAAAAATTTTTTCCCATTCTGTTGGTTGCCGATTCACTCTAAAGACTGTTTCTTTTGCTGTGCAGAAGCTGTGGAGTTTGATTAGGTCCCATTTGTCTATTTTGGCTTTTGTTGTCAATGCTTTTGGTGTTTTGGTCATGAAGTCCTTGCCTACACCCATGTCCTGAATGGTCTTGCCTAGATTTTTTTCTAGGGTTTTTATGGTGTTAGGTCTTATGTTTAAGTCTTTAATCCATCTGGAGTTAATTTTAGTGTAAGGTGTCAGGAAGGGGTCCAGTTCCCGCTTTCTGCACATGTCTAGCCACCTTTCCCAACACCATTTATTGAACAGGAAATCCTTTCCCCATTGCTTGTTTTTGTCTGGTTTGTCAAAGATCAGATGGTTGTAGATATGTTATGTTGCCTCCGAGACCTCTGTTCTGTTCCATTGGTCTATATCTCTGTTTTGGTACCAGTACCATGCTGTTTTGATTACTGTAGACTTGTAGTATAGTTTGAAGTCTGGTAGTGTGATGCCTCCCACTTTGTTCTTTTTGCTTAGAATTGACTTGGCTATGCGGGCTCTCTTTTGGTTCCATATGAAGTTTAAGGTGGTTTTTTTCCAGTTCTGTGAAGAAGGTCATTGGTAGCTTGATGGGGATAGCATTGAATCTGTAAATTACTTTGGGCAGTATGGCCATTTTCACGATATTGATTCTTCCTAACCATGAACATGCAATGTTTCTTCATCTGTTTGTGTCCTTTTTAACGATGAAGACCTTGAGGCTCAGGGATTTTACATAATAGTTCAAGATCATCAGCTAGTAAGGAGGATAGTCATTTCTCCAGAACCTTTGCTATATACGATAGGGTCTCTGCAATAAGAATTATAGGTGCTTTTACAGGTGTATTCAGTGTGCCAATGTCTTTACGGTTAGCACTGCCATTTTCAATTTACTTTAGGCCTTCAGGCCCTCTTACAATCAGCTAAAACTATATTATAGCACTGGAAATTTGCACCCTTGGCAATCACCAGATATCTTGATACTGTGCTCTACAGAGAGGCAAATTTCCACACAAGATAATGCGATTGCTAACTAAAAATAAATTTTTCATTATTGGGTATAATTTTGCCACTTTGCCTACTATAACTCCGTTTTGTGGGGTTTTAACCTTTCCATTATAAAGTTTTAAGTAAATATACAGTAAAATTGACATGTTGGGTGTTTTTGCTGTGTAGTTAGTTCCTTGAGCTCTAACAAATGTATAGATCTGTGTAACCACCTCCACAATTGTGGAGGTTCTATCTCCCCTGGAACTCCTTGTAGCCCCCTTTGTTGCCATCTTCCTTGGAGTCCTAATGCTGGCAGCTATTCATCTTATCCGCACTTTTACCTTTCTAAGATTACCATATACATGACTCACACAGTATTTACTCTTTTGAAACTTGTTTTATTTCATTCAAAGCAATTTCACTGAAATCCATATTTTGCACTAATCAATTGTTTGTTTGTATTTCAGAATAGTATGTCACCGTGTGTTCCACAGCATGTTTACCCATTGAACTGTAGGTGCAAATTTGTTTGGTTTGTAGACTTTAGAGCTTATGAGGGAAGCTGTTGTCAATAGCCACATGTACTTTCTTGGGTAAACAAAAGGTTTTATTTTAATAGAAAAATTCCTAAGAATCATCTTGTTGTTATATAGTAAATACATGTTTAACTTTATTTTAAAAATTGCCAAACTATTTTCCAGAAAGGCTGTATCATTTTGCATTCCAGCCAGCAACATATGAGAATTCTAGCTGGGTATAGAATTCTAGCTCTGAGAGTTCTACAGCCTCAGAACCAGTATTTATTTTATGATCAGCTTTTTGTTTTTCTTTTAGTCATTTCAATAAATATGAAATGACATATTATATTTTTATCTTGCATAACTTCTAATGTTTCAGTTTTCTAGTGGCTGTGATGGTGAATTTCTTTGTATGTGCTTATTTGCCATCAGTATATAAGATTTGATAAAATGCCCAGTCTTCTGCACAATTTTAATTCTTTTTTCTTTTTCTTACTGTTGAGTATGGAGAGGTTTTTTTAAATATATATGTTCTAGATATTGGCTCTTTCTCAGATGTAGGATTTAGAAAGAATATTTTCAAATCTGTATCTTATATTTTTATACCCTTAATAGTGTCTTTCACAGATCAATTTTAAAACATTTTTGACAAAAACCAATATATCAATTTTTGTCTTTTATTGCTCATGCTTGTGTTATTACAGCTAAGGATTATTTGCCTACCCAAGGTCACAGAGGTTTTCCTTGTCTGCCTCATATTCTTTATTCTAAAAGTTGTATATCTACATTTTACGTAGAGATTTTTATTGAGTTATTTTTGAAAAGGTTACAGGTTTAGGGCATGGTTCAGTTTTGCATACAAATATCCAATTGTTTCAATACATTTGTTGAAAAAACTGTGCTCTCTGCATTAAATTTCTTTAGCACCTTTGTCAAAATCAGTTGGGTCTATTGTATGGATCTACTTCTGGGTTCTCTCTTCTCTCCCATTGATGTATGTGCCTGTCTATACACCAATGCCATGCTGTATTCATTACCCTGGTTATATAGTATGTCTTAAAAAACAGGAAATGCAACTCCTCCAGATTTATTCATTTATTTTTCCCAAAATTATTTTGGCTATTCCAATACTTTCAGTTTTCAAATAAATTTTAAAATCAGCTCATCTGTAACTACAAAAACATTCTGCTGAAATTCTGATTGTATTTGTATTACAATAATAGATCCATTTGGAATTAATTGACATCTTAAGTATATTTTTTCTTCTAATCTATGAATACAATATAGCTATTTGATTTCTCTCATCAGCATTTTGTAGTTTTAGCACAGAGGTTTTTCATATTTTTTTTGGATTTATGACAAAGTTTTAAAATTTTAAGCTATTCTAAATATTATTTTTAAATTTTTATATTTCCAAGTTTTTGTTGCTAATATATAGAAATAAAACTTGTTTTCTCTGTTTACCTTATATATTGAGTCCTTGTTATACTCATTTATTAGTTCTAGCAGCTCTTTTTGTAGACTCCTTACAATTTCTACTTAGACAATCACATTTTTTGTGAATAGGGACAGTTGTGTTTCTTCTTTTTCATTGCTTGTTCCTTTTTGCCTGTTGCCACTTACTATTTTATATTATGTTTAATAGAGATAGCAAGAGTTGAAATCCTATCATTTTCCTCTATCTTAGGAGAAACATTCCATCTTCTCTCACTCAGTAGTATGTTTCAGATTTTTGTTAACAACATTTTCCAGATGGAGATAGATTATTGATATTCCTAGTTTGATAAGACTTTTTTAAAAATTTTATTTTGCTTGTTTTAAATCACAACTATGGATTGAATACTGCCAAATACATTTTCTGAACGAATTAATATAAGCATACAGTTTTTCTTATTTGTCTATTATAACATGATCTTTTATACTGAGTTGTTTTGAATAATAAGCTAACTTTGCAATCCTTGGACAAACCCCGTTTGGGCACCGTGTATTGTATATATTGTGCATTCAATATTTCAAGATTTAG
>NW_022443522.1:0-86 GCF_009761245.1 Sapajus apella
CGGGAAGGCAAGACTGGAGAAAAAAGGGTAAAAAGGAACGAACAAAGACTCCAAGAAATGTGGGACTATGTGAAAAGACCTAATCT
>NW_022443522.1:186-3709 GCF_009761245.1 Sapajus apella
TGGAGAAAAAAGGGTAAAAAGGAACGAACAAAGTCTCCAAGAAATGTGGGACTATGTGAAAAGACCTAATCTACGTTTCATAGGCGTACCTGAATGCGACGAAGAGAATGAATCCAAGCTGGAAAATACTCTGCAGGATATTATCCAGGAAAACTTCCCCAACCTAGCAAGGCAGGCAAACATTCAAGTCCAGGAAATACAGAGAACACCACAAAGATATTCGTCAAGAAGAGCAACCCCAAGGCACATAATCGTCAGATTCACCAGGGTCGAAATGAAGGAGAAAATACTAAGGGCAGCCAGAGAGAAAGGTCGGGTTACCCATAAAGGGAAGCCCATCAGACTCACAGCAGATCTCTCAGCAGAAACCCTACAAGCCAGAAGAGAATGGGGGCCAATATTCAACATCCTTAAAGAAAAGAACTTTCAACCCAGAATCTCCTATCCAGCCAAACTAAGCTTCATAAGTGAAGGAAAAATAAAATCCTTTGGGAACATGCAAGTACTCAGAGATTTCGTCACCACCAGGCCAGCTCTACAAGAGCTCCTGAAAGAGGCTCTACACATATAAAGGAACAACAAGTACCAGCTCAACTAAAGGGCAAAACAGCCAGCTAGCACCAAAATGGCAGTATCAAATTCACACATAACCATATTAACCCTAAATCTAAATGGACTAAATGCCCCAATCAAAAGACACAGACTGGCAAATTGGATAAAAAGCCAAAATCCATCAGTATGCTGTATCCAGGAAACACATCTCACATGCAAGGATACACAGAGGCTCAAAATAAAGGGATGGAGGAAGATTTACCAAGCAAATGGTGAGCAAAAAAAAGCAGGAGTTGCAATTCTGATCTCTGATAAATTAGACTTTAAAGCAACAAAGATCATAAGAGACAAAGAGGGACATTACATAATGGTAAAAGGATCAATGCAACAAGAAGAGCTAACTATCCTAAATATATATGCACCCAATACAGGAGCACCCAGATACGTAAGGCAAGTTCTTAATGACTTACAAAGAGACTTAGACTCCCACACAATAATAGTGGGAGACTTTAACACCCCATTGTCAACATTAGACAGATCAACCAGACAGAAAATTAACAAGGATATCCAGGACTTGAACTCAGACCTGGACCAAGCAAACCTAATAGACATTTACAGAACTCTCCACCCCAAATCCACAGAATATACATTCTTCTCAGCACCACCTCACACCTACTCTAAAATTGACCACATAATTGGGAGTATATCACTCCTCAGCAAATGCAAAAGAACGGAAATCGTAACAAACAGTTTCTCAGACCACAGTGCAATCAAGTTAGAACTCAGAATTCAAAAACTAACTCAGAACCGCACAGCTTCATGGAAACTGAACAACTTGCTCTTGAATGTTGACTGGATAAACAATGAAATGAAGGCAGAAATAAAGATGTTCTTCGAAACCAACGAGAATGAAGACACAACATACCAGAATCTCTGGGACACATTTAAAGCAGTCTCTAGAGGAAAATATATAGCAATAAGTGCCCACATGAGAAGCAAGGAGAGATCAAAAATTGACACCCTATCGTCAAAACTGAAAGAGCTAGAGGAGCAAGATCAAAAAAACTCAAAGGCTAGCAGAAGACAAGAAATAGCTAAGATCAGAGCAGAACTGAAGGAGATAGAGACACAAAAAACCCTTCAAAAAATCAATATATCCAGGAGCTGGTTTTTTGAAAAGATCAACAAAATAGACAGACCACTAGCCAGATTAATAAAAAAGAAAAGAGAGAATAACCAAATTGATGCAATAAAAAACGATCAAGGGGATATCACCACAGATTCCACAGAAATTCAAACCATCATCAGACATTATTACAAACAGCTCTACACACACAAACTAATAAACCTGGAAGAAATGGATAAATTCCTGGACACTTGCCTCCTGCCAAGCCTAAACCAGGAAGAAGCCGCAACCCTGAAAAGACCCATAACAAGGTCTGAAGTTGAGGCAGCAATTAAAAGCTTACCACCCAAAAAAAGCCCAGGTCCAGATGGGTTCACAGCTGAATTCTACCAGACATACAAAGAGGAGCTGGTACCATTTCTTCTGAAACTATTCCAAACAATACAAAAAGAGGGAATTCTTCCCAAATCATTTTATGACACCAACATCATCCTGATTCCAAAACCCGGCAGAGACTCAACAAGAAAAGAAAACTTCAGGCCAATATCCATGATGAACATAGATGCAAAAATCTTCAATAAAATACTGACAAGCCGATTGCAACAGCACATCAAAAAGCTTATCCACCATGATCAAGTAGGCTTCATCCCGGGGATGCAAGGCTGGTTCAACATACGCAAGTCTATAAACGTAATTCACCACATAAACAGAACCAAAGACAAAAACCACATGATTATCTCAATTGATGCAGAGAAGGCCTTTGACAAAATTCAACAGCCCTTTATGCTAAAAACACTCAATAAGCTAGGTATCAATGGAACGTATCTCAAAATAATAAAAGCTATTTATGACAAACCAACAGCCAATATCATACTGAATGGGCAAAAACTGGAAGCATTCCCCTTGAAATGTGGCACCAGACAAGGATGCCCGCTCTCACCACTGCTATTCAATATAGTATTAGAAGTTCTAGCCAGAGCAATCAGGCAAGAAAAAGAAATAAAGGGCATTCAAATAGGAAAGGAGGAAGTCAAATTGTCTCTATTTGCAGACGACATGATTGTATATCTAGAAGACCCCATCGTCTCAGCCCCAAACCTCCTGAAACTGATAAGCAAGTTCAGCAAAGTCTCAGGATACAAAATCAATGTGCAAAAATCACATGCATTCCTATACACCAGTAACAGACTTAAACAGAGCCAAATCAAGAACAAACTTCCATTCACAATTGCCACAAAGAGAATAAAATACCTAGGAATAAAACTAACAAGGAATGTAAAGGACCTCTTCAAGGAGAACTACAAGCCACTGCTCAACGAAATAAGAGAGGACACAAACAGATGGAGAAACATCCCATGTTCATGGTTAGGAAGAATCAATATCGTGAAAATGGCCATACTGCCCAAGGTAATTTACAGATTCAATGCTATCCCCATCAAGCTACCAATGACCTTCTTTGCAGAACTGGAAAAAACCACCTTAAACTTCATATGGAACCAAAAGAGAGCCCGCATAGCCAAGTCAATTCTAAGCAAAAAGAACAAAGCGGGGGGCATCACACTAAGAGACTTCAAACTATACTACAAGGCTACAGTAATCAAAACAGCATGGTACTGGTACCAAAACAGAGATATAGACCAATGGAACAGAACAGAGGTCTCGGAGGCAACACAACATATCTACAACCATCTGATCTTTGACAAACCAGACAAAAACAAGCAATGGGGAAAGGATTCCCTGTTCAATAAATGGTGTTGGGAAAGCTGGCTAGCCATGTGCAGAAAGCAGAAACTGGACCCCTTCCTGACACCTTACACTAAAATTAACTCCAGATGGATTAAAGAC
>NW_022443523.1:0-3709 GCF_009761245.1 Sapajus apella
GTATATTCAACTTATAGAGTTAAACAGATGTGTGGATGTAGCAGTTCAGAAACCCTTTCTTTGGAGAATCTGGAAAGAGATATTTCCAGCCATAAACAGGCTCATAAGAATTAGCGGTAGCATCGCGTCTAAACCACAGGAGAAACGTCACTTTCAAACTGCTCTGCTTTGTTTGGTTGACATTAGGAAGTTGCATCTATGTTTAGATTCATCGAGTTAGAAACAGATTTTTTCTAAAAGACGCGTTTGTTTATTCCTCGGTTATTTGGAGTATAGTGTGTAATGAGAAATATCGGGCTCTAAAACAAAAACGGAGCTATGTAGAAGAATGATTGTGAAGGTGTGTATTCAACTTACAGAGTTAAACAGATGTGTGAATGTAGCAGTTCAGAAACCCTTTCATTGGAGAATCTGGAAAGAGATAGTTCCAGTCATAAACAGGCTCATAAGAATTAGCGGTACGATCGCGTCTAAACCACAGGAGAAACGTCTCTTTCAAACTGCTCCGCTCTGTTTTCGTTCACATTAGGAAGTTGCAACTATGTTTAGATTCAGCGACTTAGAAACACGTTTCTCCAAAAAGCAGCGTTTGGATATTCCTGAGAGAATGGGAGTATAGCGTGTAATGAGAAATATCGGGATCTAAAACAACAACGGAGCTATGTAGCAGAATGATTGTCAAGGTGTATATTTAACTTACAGGGTTAAACAATTTTGTGAATGTAGCAGTTAACTAACCCTTTCTTTGGAGAATCTGGAAAGAGATATTTCCAGCAATATACAGGCTCCAAGGAATTAATGGTAAGATCGCGTCTAAACCAAAGGAGAATGGTCTGTTTCAAACTGCTCTCTTATGTGTTTGTTCACCTTCGGAAGTTGCATCTATGTTTGGATTCAGCGAGTTAGAAACACGTTTTTTCTAAAAGCTGCGTTTGGATATTCCTTAGTGAATGGGAGTATAGGGTGTAATGACAAATATCTGGCTCTAAAACAAAAACGGAGCTATGTAGCTGAATGATTGTCAGGGTGTATATTCAACATATAGAGTTAAACAGATGTGTGGATGTAGCAGTTCAGAAACCGTTTCTTTGGAGAATCTGGAAAGAGAAATTTCCAGCCATAAACAGGCTCATAAGAATTAGCGGTAAGATCGCGTCTAAACCACTGGAGAAACGTCACTTTCAAACTGCTCTGCTGTGTTTGGTTCACCTTAGGAAGTTGTATCTATGTTTAGATTCATCGAGTTAGAAACAGGTTTCTTCTAAAAGCTGCGTTTGTATATTCCTGTGTTATTGGGAGTATAGAGTGTAATGAGAATTATCTGGCTCTAAAACGAAAACGGAGCTATGTAGAAGAATGATTGAGAAGGTGTGTATTCAACTAACAGAATTTGACAGATGTGTGAATGTAGCAGTTCAGAAACCCTTTCGTTGGAGAATCTGGAAAGAGATATTTCCAGTCATAAACAGGCTCATAAGAATTAGCGGAAAGATCACGTCTAAACCACAGGGAAACGTCTCTTTCACACTGCTCTGCTTTGTGCTCGTTGACCTTAGGAAGTTGCATCTATGTTTCGATTCAGCGAGTAAGAAGCAGGTTTCTTCTAAAAGTTGCGTTTGGATATTTCTGTTTTTTGGAGCACAGGGTGTACGGAGAAATATCTGGCTCTAAAACAAAAACGGAGCTTTGTAGAAGAAGGATTGTGAAGGTGTGTACTCAACTTACAGAGTTAGACAGATGTTTGAATGTAGCAGTTCTGAAAAACTTTCCTTGGAGAAGCTGGAAAGAGATATTTCCAGCCATATACAGGCTCATAAGAATTAGCTTTTAGATCCCGTCTAAACCACAGGAGAAACGTCTCTTTGAAACTGCTCTGCTCTGTGTTCGTTCACCTTAGGAAGTTGCATCTATGTTTCGATTCAGCGATCCAAAATGCGGCGTTTGTATATTCCTGAGTGAATGGGAGTATAGGGTGTAATGAGAAATATCAGGCTCTAAAACAACAATGGAGCTATGTAGCAGAATGATCGTCAAGGTGTATATTAAACTTACAGAGTTAAACAATTGTGTGAATGTAGCAGTTCACTAACCCTTTCCTTGGAGAATCTGGAAAGAGATATTTCCAGCCATATACAGGCTCCTAAGAATTAGCTTTAAAATCGCATCTAAATCACAGCAGAAACGTCTCTTTCAAACTGCTCTGCTGGGTGTTCGTTCACCTTAGGAAGTTGCATCTATGTTTAGTTTCAGCGAGGTAGAAACACGTTTCTCCATATAGGGGCGTTTGGATATTCCTGAGTGAATGGGAATAATGGGTGTAATGAGAAATATCGGGCTCTAAAACAACAACGGAGCCATGTTGCAGATGATTGTCAAGGCGTATATTCAACTTAGAGAATTAAACACATATGTGAAAGTAGCAGTTCAGAAAACCTTTCTTTGGAGAATCTGGAAAGTGATATTTCCAGCCATATGCAGGCTCCTAAGAATTAGCGGTAAGATCGCATCTAAACCACAGGAGAATCGCCTCTTTCATACGGCTCTCTTATGTGCTCGTTCACTTTCCGATGTTGCATCTGTATTTAGATTCAGCGAGTGAGAAACACGTTTCTCAAAATAGCGGCGTTTGGATATTCCTGAGTGAATGGGAGTATAGGGTTTAATGAGAGATATCTGGCTCTAAAACAAAAACGGAGCTATGTAGAAGAATGATTGTCAAGGTGTATGTTCAACTTACAGAGTTAAACAGATGTGTGAATGTAGCAGTTCAGAAACACTTTCTTTGGAGAATCTGGAAAGAGATAATTCCAGCCATATACAGGCTCATATGATTTAGCGGTGAGATCGAGTCTAAACCACAGGAGAAACGTCTCTTTCAAACTGCTCTGCTGTGTTTGCTTCACATTAGGAAGTTGCATCTATGTTTAGATTCAGCGAGTTAGAAACAGGATTCTTCTAAAAGCTGCGTTTGGATATTCCTCGGTTATTGGGAGAATAGGGTGTAATGAGAAATATCTGGATCTAAAACAGAAACGGAGCTATGTAGAAGAATGATTGTCAAGGTGTGTATTCAACATATGGAGTTAAACAGATGTGTGAATGTAGCAGTTGAGAAACCCTTTCTTTAGAGAATCTGGAAAGAGATATTTCCAGCCATAAACAGGCTAATAAGAATTAGCAGTAAGACCACGTCTAAACCACATTAGAAACGTCTCTTTCAAACTGCTCTGCTGTGTGTTCGTTGACCTTAGGAAGTTGCATCTATGTTTCGATTCAGCGAGTTAGAAACACGTTTCTTCTAAAAGCTGCGTGTAGATATTCTTGAGTGTATTGGAGTATACAGTGTAATGAGAAATATCTGGCTCTAAAACAAAAACGGAGCTATTTAGCAGAATGATTGTCAAGGTGTATATTAAAGTTATATAGTTAAAGAATTGTGTGAATGTAGCAGTTTAATAACACTTTCTTTGGAGAATCTGGAAAGAGATATTTCCAGCAATATACAGACTCTTAAGAATTAGCTACAAGATCGAGTCTAAATCACATTAGAAACGTCTCTTTCATACAGCTCTGCTGTGTGTTCGTTCACCGTCGGAAGTTGCATCTATGTTTAGATTCAGCGAGTTAGAAACACGTTTCTCCAAAAAGCGGCATTTGTATATTCCTGAGTGAATGGGATTATCGGGTGCAATGAGAAATTATAGGCTCT
>NW_022443524.1:0-3709 GCF_009761245.1 Sapajus apella
TCATAGGAAGCCAGAGACCCCTGACCTGTCTGTGCCATGGGGCCCAAATGTGAAGACCTGGACATCGTAGGCTGAGAAATATAGGACTCCGGTCAGGGCTTCTCGCGTCACGGCCTGTACTGATGGAGGAGGGTGAGTGCTTAGTCCCCTCGGCCCTTGGCCCAAGCAGCTTCCCACAACAGGAAATCTCGCTCATACTTGGTGTTAAACAGTTATGCAAATTCTGCTTACTATCTCCCATTGGATCGGCATGACTTTTGGCTTTTATTGTATATATTTAAGGGATAAAACATGATGTTTGGGTGTACATGTACATTCCAACACCATGACTACACTCAGGCACACTAGTGTATCCATCATCTCACATAATTACCTCTTTTTTTCTTTTGTGGTGAGAGCATTTAAAATCTACTCCCTGTGTGCATTTCCAGTACATAATGTTTTATGTAAAACATTATCATAAAAATCCCATCCATTTCTCTAAAATGTCCAAGAGAAATTGTTACTGTAGCATAACGTGTCATTTAAAAAATTACATAGGGGTTAGGAACAGGGGCTGAGAGCCAGACTACCTCAGTTCAAATCTGGACTGCACCCTGTGCTATCTTCCAGACTTGAGGCAAATTTCCTTACTGGTCAGCCACCCGGTTTCCTCATCCATAAAACAGGGATAATAATCGCATCTCCCTTCCAGCATTGACAGGTGAGTTCTATAAAGCAGTAAGAACAGTGTCTTCACATAGGAAGTACTCCAGGTTAGCTAAGTAATTATAATAAATAATAGCTTTATAATAGTGAATAGATTTAAAATAGATTTATCGATCTATTATTAATAGATGTATTCACAGATTTATAATATGTAGATTCATAATAATAATAAATAAAAAATAGACAATAGCTAAAGGTTAGCTGCAATTATTATTACCATATTTGTCCTGTGACATTTTGTGGTGCATTAGAGGAGCACAGACATGAAATAAGCTCCCGAACCCTTGGGGACCCAGAGTCTCCCTCCCTAATCCTGTTCCCCCACTTTAATTTGTCTTATTATGGCTCCTCCTCCAGACCCTCTTGAATTTCATTTTGATTGATTCTTCTGTATGGAGAGGTTAAGGAGTTTCACCAGAACCTGGGATTTTTGTGAAATCAAAATCTAGACACGGCTCTATGCAAATTAGGCTGAGGGTCCCATTCCCAATGCATGAAAGAATATCTGGGCAAGCAAGATCCTATGAGGCAGGTGAGGGTGACAACAGCCCAGCGTCAGCCACACCTACCCAGAGGCAGCAATGACATTATCACCCTCCCCAGGAACCGGATGTAGCCCTCTTCCTCCACAGTTGCCCTGGTCCCCAGAGTGGCAGAAGTCCCCACATTCCACTCTGGCTGTCTTCTCCAAGTGGCCCTGCAAAAAAAAGAAAGCTCCTTTGTTGAAGGCAGCGAATTCAGAGGTGCTGAGCCACAGCCTCAGCTTCCAATCTGGGTTTGAATTCTGCCTCTGGTTCTACCTGGCACCTGGGCAAATTCTGCTGTCTCTGTTTGTCTATTTTCATTACATATAGGCACAGGATGCATGCCACTGCTCCATGAGTGGTTGTGATTAAACTAATTCTGAGGACCATTTTAAAAAATACCAATTCACTGTTGTGTGACACTACACTAGAATAAAATTTTCATTATAGTGTGAACCTGTTCACTGCTATAAACTCAGCATTCACACAGTGTCCAAACAGATGAGAGGGGTCAATAAACATTTGCCGAGGTGGGTGGATCATGAGGTCAAGAGATCAAGACCATCCTCACCAACATGGTAAAACCCCATCTCTACTAAAAATATAAAATGTAGCTAGTGGCATGCGCCTGTAGTCCCAGCTACTCAGGAGGCTGAGGCAGGAGAATTGCTTGAACCCAGGAGGTGGAGATTGCAGTGAGCTGAGATCACGCCACTGCACTCCAGCCTGGTGACAGAGTGAGACTCTGTAACAACAACAACCACCACCAACTGTAGTAATAAAAAGACTGTGGTGTTGGCATAAAGATAGATGCCCCATTGCAATAGAATGGAGAGTTCTGAAAGAAACCCTCACGTATATTGCCCATTGATTTAAGCGTAAGTGCCAAAATCATCCCATGGGGAAAGGTCCGTATTCAACAACCAGTGCTGGGAAACTTGATGTCCACTTGCAAAAGAATGAAGGTAACTCGAAATGAATCAAAACCCTTCTAGTGAGAATGTAAAATGGTGCAGCCATTGTGAAAGTGGTTTTGTAGTTTATTCCAAAAAGTTCACTCATGCAATTACCACAGGGCCCAGCAATTCCACTTCTAGGTCTATATTCCCAAGAAGTGGAAGCAGAAACTTGAATAGGCACTCAAATGCCAGTGTTCATTGCAGCATCATTCACAATAAGCAAAAAGTGCAAATAACCCAAATGCCCATTAGGAGATGACTGGATACACAAAATGTGTTACATACACACAGTGGAGTATTATTCACACTTACACAGCAATCACATTTTTTTACATGCTACAACACCGCTGAACCTTGAAAATGTTATGCGAAGTGAAACAAACCAGACACAAAAGGGCAAGTGCTGTGTGATCGCACTTATATGAGGCGCCTAAAATAGGCAAATTCGTAGAGATAAAAGGTAGACTAGAGG
Organism: Sapajus apella; assembly: GCF_009761245.1. Taxonomy (NCBI): domain Eukaryota; kingdom Metazoa; phylum Chordata; class Mammalia; order Primates; family Cebidae; genus Sapajus; species Sapajus apella. Next base: position 2,664 of record NW_022443524.1, read on the forward strand.
TTTGGTGAAGTTGGGTATGAAGGTGGAAAGGATGGGTTGACCCAGTGTGTGGCAGGTTCAGAGGCAGGCATTTTGGGATGGGGACCCTGAGTATGTCTATGGACTAAGGGAGCAGAACTAGTGAAAAGTGAGAGATTGAAAATACAGAAGAAAATGCATGATAGGCTAAAGATTAATAAAGAAAAGCTCTTTATCAAAGGGCAAGAAATAGTTGTGCGAGGTTGTGGAGTGGTTGTGCGAGGGGGTGGATTCTGAGGGGGGGAGGCAGGTCTGCCTCTGAGAGGGAAAGCAAGGGTGTGAGTGGAGACATTAAGAAAATTTGGGGACCAGGCACAGTGGCTCACACCTGTAATCCTGGCACTTTGGGAGACTGAGGTGGGTGGATCACCTGAGGTCAGGAGTTTGAGACCAGCCTGATCAACATGGTGAAACCCCATCTCTCCTAAATACAAAAAATTAGCTGGGAGTGGTGGCTCATACCTGTAATCCCAGCTACTTGGGACGCTGAGGCAGGAGAATCCCTTGAACCTGGGAGGCGGAGGTTGCAGTGAGCCGAGATTGGGCCATTGCCCTCCAGCCTGGGCCACAAGAGGGAAACTTTATCTCAAAAACAAGAAAATTTGGGGGTGAAGGGACAAGATAGATGGAGTTCATGTAGGTGACCGAATTGTCATTGTGATGTGCTCATCATAAAATAGCAGCAGCAGCTGTCACTGATAAATTGTTTTCTAAGTGCTGGCCTCAGAGCTAAGTACTTTACACATTTTGCCTCTATCATCTCATTAATATTATCAGAAATTTTATGAGGTAGTAATAATTAAAATTTTTATTTGACAGATAAGGAAACTGAAGCTCAGAGTGGTATGTAACCTGTTAGTAAATTTCAAAGGTGGAATAAGAAGCTAGATCTGTCATATTCCAAGGGCTCTATTTTTAAACACTTCATCATATTAAGAACATATGCACACACACATACACACATATACACACATATACATACACACACACATGCAGACACACACACACACACACACACACACACACAC
>NW_022443525.1:0-3708 GCF_009761245.1 Sapajus apella
CGCGCCTGGCCAGTACTGGTGTTTCTAATGCAGAATTAGGTGGCAAGGCTGTGAGTACTGGGGCTGGAAGGATGTGGTCTTCAATCCCTCTGGGATTATAGGCATGAGCCACCATGCCCCGCCTGAAACAAGTTTGAAGAAATTTAAATTATACATTCATTAAATATGTACAATTATATACTTAGTGGTTTTTTAAAATGATTGCAATTATGTATGTCAAATTAAAACACCAAAAAAAATGAAATTTTTAGGCCTGTGGTTTTTCTTTGGATTGCAAAGACCCCTACAAAATAAACAAGAATCGTAACTTTCTTTTTCTGCTCTCCATTTATAGGAGAAATAATTAAATGCAGATCAATAAACATATTTAATGGATTTATTTAAGTAACATCCAGACTACATACTGGGGTCATAATAGATTCAACTTACAATTCCTGTATCAGGAATCAAATGAGAAGAGTTTTGAGTATTAGCAAAACAGCTCCTAAATTGGTTTCTATGTTTTCACTCTCTTCTTCTTCCAATTATATATCCTTTGTGTTAATATAAGAATTTTCACTTCATAACTCAGGAATGGAAAACCAGATATAATGTGTTCACTTATAAGTAGGTGCTAAGCCGTGGTTTTGCAAAGGCATACAGAGTGGTATATTAGACATTAGAGACTAAAAAGGTGGGTTGGAGGAATATTTAGGTGACAGGTGAACTAAAATTTCAGACTTCATCACTGTACCATTCATCTGTGTAACCAAAAACCAATTGTATTCCTAAAGGTATTGAAAAAATGTTTTAATTGTTAAAAATACAAACAACTTTCACTTGTAAAACCCAAATTTTATTATACTTAATTGCTTAACAGTTCTCAATATCTCGTGGTCCTTCAGAATGAATTTTATGTGTCTTTGCAAAATATTTAAGACCCTTCACAACTAGGCTTTATTTTATCTTTCTGATCTTACCTCTAGTATACCAGTTGCATTTTTTGTATGGTGTACTTCATTCACATGAAACTACTTAAAATGCACTTTGAATCTATGCCTTTGTGCATCTTCTTTCTGTCTGCTATTCCTTCTTTCTTTGATTTAAGAATTCTTTCTCAACCCAACCCCATGTCACCTCCTTTGTGGAGACTTTCTTGCCAATATTTGATTGAATTAATTTATTCTTTCTGCATTACCAGAATTATTTATTTATTTTACTTTAAGTTCTCTGATACATGTGCAGAACATGCAGGTTTATTACATAGGTATACACGTGCCATGGTGGTTTGCTGCACCCATCATCCTGTCATCTACATTAGGTATTTCTCCTAATGTTTCCACCTATGACAGGCCCCAGTATGTGATGTTCTCCTCTGTTTGTCCATGTGTTCTCATTGTTCAGCTCCCACTTATGAGTGAGAACATGTGGTGTTTTGGTTTACTGTTCCTGTGTTAGTTTGCTGAGAATGATGGTTTCCACCTTCATCCATGTCGCTGCAAAGGACATGAACTCATCCTTTTTTATGGCTACATAGTATTCCATGGTGTAAATGTGCCACATTTTCTTTATCCAGTCTATCATTGATGGGCATTTGGGTTGGTTCCAAGTCTTTCCTGTTGTAAACAGTGCCACAATAAACATATGTGTGAATGTGTCTTTATAGTAGAATGATTTATAATCCTTGGGTATTTACCCAGTAATGGGATTGCCGGGTCAAATTATATATCTATTTCTAGATCCTTGAGGAATTGCCACACTGTCTTCTACAATGGTTGAACTAATTTGCACTCCCACCAACAGTGTAAAAGCATTCCTATTTCTGTACATCTTCTCCAGCATCTGTTATGTCCTGACTTTTTAATGATTGCCGTGCTAACTGGTGTGAAATGATATCTCATTGTGGTTTTGATTTTCATTTCTCTAATGACCAGTGATGGTGAGCTTTTATTATGTTTTTTGGCCACATAAATGTCTTCTTTGGAGAAGTGTCTTTTCATATCCTTTTCCTCGCTTTTTGATGGGGTTGTTTGTTTCTTGTAAATTTGATTGTTCATTGTAGATTCTGGGTTTTAGTCCTTTGTCAGATGGATAGATTGCAAAATTTTTCTTTCATTCTGTAGGTTACCTGTTCCCTCCCATGATAGTTTTTTTTTTTGCTGCTGTGCAGAAGCTCTTTTGTTTAATTAGATCCCATTTGTCAATTTTGGCTTTTGTTACCATTGCTTTTGGCATTTTAGTCATGAAGTCTTTGCCCATGTCTGTTCTGAATGGTATTGCCTGCGTTTTCTTCTAGGGTTTTTATGCTTTTAGGTCTTACATTTAAGTCTTTAATCCATCTTGTGTTAATTTTTGTATAAGGTGGAAGTGGTCCAATTTTAGTTTTTCGCATATGGCTAGCCAGCTTTCCCAATATCATTTATTAAATAGGGAATCCTCTTCCCATTGCTTGTTTTTGTCAGGTTTGTCAAAGATAAGATGGTTGTAGATGTGTGGCCTTATTTCTGAGGACTCTGTTCTATTTTATTGGTCTATATATCTGTTTTGGTATCAGTCCCATGCTGTTTTGATTACTGTAGTCTTGTAGTGTAGCTTGAAATCAGGTAGCATGATGCCTCAAGCTTTGTTTTTTTTTTTTTTGCTTAGGATTGTCTTGGCTATGCAGGCTCTTTTTTTGGTTCCATATGAAGTTTCAGGTGCTTTTTTCCTGTTCTGTGAAGAACACGCCTGGCTAATTTTTGTATTTTTATTAGAGATGGGGTTTCACCAACTGACCAGTATGGTCTTGCTCTCTTGACCTCTTGATCCTCCCACTTTGGCCTCCCAAAGTGCTGGTATTACAGGTGTGAACCACCATCCTGGCCCACACCATTTTCATAATTCTACATAAAAATCAGATTTATTGCGTTATAGTCACACTTTGAATAATTTGTTCTTCCTAATGAATCTTAGTTTTGAGTATAAAATATTGGAAAACAGTGCCAGCCTGTTGCAGCTATAAGCAAAAAGACTGCCTCTCTCAACCTAAAAATTCTTACTGTTTCTCTGTGATCTCATGATATGGTATCTGGAAGTGCTTTAGCTCATTACTACCTTGTGCTGTTATTTCTGGTGGTGGTGGTATTGGTTGTGTGTATACACATGCTGAGGAAGTTTTGGAAGTTCCAATTTTTTGTTGTTGTCTGTGTGATTTGATTTGGAATTGAGGCCAGGGTAAAGGAATTTTATTGTTCTCAGTGGATTAATATGATAATCTATATATAACTTGAAGGTTGAGTTCTAGAGAGATTCATGTCTTTACTTTGCTATTTATAACAAGACTATTAATCAGTGTGCTCACTCTTACTCACTTTCTCATTGTTTTGCCGCTTCTTTTCTCCTCTTTATTCCCTTCCTCTTACTTTGTTTCTTGTTTTTTCTTGCTTGACAGAATTCAGAATCCCTGCCTTGTTCCATGACTTTCCAGTGAGATCTGGGTAGACTTTCTTGTTTATCTCCTGCAAATTATGCATCAAAAACTGAAATCTAAATAGTTGACATGATTTTAAGATCACATATCTTGAATTGGTAGAATAAAAAAAGAAACGTAGGTTTTCTGAGTACTGCCAGTCCATGCTTTCAGGAAACTTTTATTTAAATATATTAATCCTACTGATATCCGAAATTCTGTCACAAAGACCTTTTTGATTTTTTTGTTTTTATTTTAAACCTCAAAGCAAGGCCGGGCGC
>NW_022443526.1:0-1547 GCF_009761245.1 Sapajus apella
AAATCTCCCATATAATTATCTCCTACTCACAGGCTCAATAACATGTGGAAGCTGCCAAGGCTTGGGGCTTCCATTCTTTAAAGCAACAGCCTGAGCTGAACCTTGGCCCCTTTCAGTCATGACTGGAGTGCCCGGGATGCAGGATACCGTGTCCCTAGGCTGCACATAGCAGGGGAACATGGGCCTGGCCTATGAAACTATTTTTTCCGAAGATGGCCGTGTAGGAACAGCTCAGGATTGCAGCTCCCAGTGAAAGCGCAGAGGGTGAGTGGACGCCGCGTTTTTATTGCCCACAGACTAGGAAATTCCCGGGCAGAGGTGCTCCAGGGTCGCCAGCGCGGCTGTTTCGGCCAGCGCGGCTGTTTTGGCCAGCGCCGCCGCTTTGCCCCGCGCTGCTGCTTTGTCGGCGCCCCGGAGCCGCGGTTCTCCGTACAAAATACACCGGTCCGGGGGCCCTTTAGGCTGGCGATTGGAGCCATGGGAAGTTGCCCATACGCTGGTTCAAAAAGGGGACTGAGCAGAGAACCAGGACAGTAGATTCCAGGGCAAAAAAAAGAAAAAAAAGCGCCATAAACCTCAGTGCCGCTGTTTAAGCCAGCGCAGTGAGTGGCCGCAGGGGAAACAAACAGACCCCGGCGCCTCTTCAACAGGCGACTGGAACACCAACTTAAAAAAGGCTCTGAGGCAGGGAGCCAGGGGATCAGGCTCGGCTGGCCCCACCCCCACAAAAGAACAGCAACCAGAAACTCTGGATTGAGAGTTTCACAGCAAGCGCAGCTGAACCTGGGACGGTCCAGCTCTGTGGGGGAGGGGCGTCCGCCATTACCGAGGCAGCCCGCCGTTGCCAAGGCAACCCGCCATTGCTGAGGCAGCCCAACGTTGCCAAGGCAACCCGCCAGAGCAGAGACTCCGCCCCAACAGAGGCGGGCCACCATCGCGAAAGCAGTTCTAACTACACCCATATAAACAGGACTGCAGGGAAGTTCACTCGGCAGCGGGGAGGAGCCCACAGCAGCTCAGCAAAGCTGCTATAGTCTGACAGTGACTAGGCTGCCTCCTTGCTGGGCTGGGCAGGTCTGAAGGAAAAAAAAAAAAAAAAAAAAAATGAAGGCGGCAGCATAACGGAAACTCATAAATAAAGCCCTAAATCCCTGGGACAGAGCACCTGGGAACAAAAAGCAGTTTATGAGTTCTGCTGCAGCAGACCTAAAAGTACCTGCCCAGCAGCTCTGAATGAACAACAACAGAGCTCGCAGCTCACCATTTGAGCTCCTATAAAGAAGAGACCGTCTGCTCAAGCAGCTCCCTGACCCCTATATATCCAAAAAGACACCTCATAAAAGAGAGATCAGATTGTCACTAGGCGGGTATCCTTCTGGGACAAAGATAGCAGAAGAAGAAAACTGGTAACAACCCTTTCTGTTCAGCAGCTGCTGCAGGTGAACCCCAGGCAAGCAGGGCCTGGAGTGAACCTCAGCAGACCTACAGCAGGGGGGCCAGACTGCCAGAAGGAAAACCAAGAAACAGAAATAAACTCATCATCAACA
>NW_022443526.1:1647-2016 GCF_009761245.1 Sapajus apella
GTCAATCTGAAAGATTTGAGACCCAATCTGAAAGCCAGCAACTACAAAGTCGAAAGGTGGATAAATCCTTAAAGATGGGAAGAAACCAGCGCAAAAAGGATGAAAACACCCGAAACCAGAATACCTCTCCTCCTAAAAGGGATCACAACTCCTCACCAGCAAGGGAACAAGGTTGGATGGAGAACGAGTGTGATGAAATGACAGAATCAGACTTCAGAAGGTGGGTAGTAAGAAACTTCTGTGAACTTAAAGAACATGTTCTAACCAAATGCAAAGAAACTAAGAACCTTGAAAAAAGATTTGACGAAATGCTAACAAGAATGGACAAAATAGAAAGGAATATAAGTGAATTGATGGAGCTGAAAAATG
>NW_022443526.1:2116-3708 GCF_009761245.1 Sapajus apella
GGGCAGCCAGAGAGAAAGGTCGGGTTACCCATAAAGGGAAGCCCATCAGACTCACAGCAGATCTCTCAGCAGAAACTCTACAAGCCAGAAGAGAATGGGGGCCAATATTCAACATCCTTAAAGAAAAGAACTTTCAACCCAGAATCTCCTATCCAGCCAAACTAAGCTTTATAAGTGAAGGAAAAATAAAATCCTTTGGGAACATGCAAGTACTCAGAGATTTCGTCACCACCAGGCCAGCTCTACAAGAGCTCCTGAAAGAGGCTCTACACATACAAAGGAACAACAAGTACCAGCTCAACTAAAGGGCAAAACAGCCAGCTAGCACCAAAATGGCAGTATCAAATTCACACATAACAATATTAACCCTAAATTTAAATGGACTAAATACCCCAATCAAAAGACACAGACTGGCAAATTGGATAAAAAGACAAAACCCATCGGTGTGCTGTATCCAGGAAACCCATCTCGCATGCAAGGATACACAAAGGCTCAAAATAAAGGGATGGAGGAAGATTTACCAAGCAAGTGGAGAGCAAAAAAAAGCAGGAGTTGCAATTCTCATCTCTGATAAATTAGACTTTAAAGCAACAAAGATCATAAGAGACAAAGAGGGACATTACATAATGGTAAAAGGATCAATGCAACAAGAAGAGCTAACCATCCTAAATATATATGCACCCAATACAGGAGCACCCAGATACATAAGGCAAGTTCTTAATGAATTACAAAGAGACAAAGACTCCCACACAATAATAGTGGGAGACTTTAACACCCCATTGTCAACATTAGACAGATCAACCAGACAGAAAATTAACAAGGATATCCAGGACTTGAACTCAGACCTGGACCAAGCAAACCTAATAGACATTTACAGAACTCTCCACCCCAAATCCACAGAATATACATTCTTCTCAGCACCACATCACACCTACTCTAAAATTGACCACATAATTGGGAGTAAATCACTCCTCAGCAAATGCAAAAGAACGGAAATCGTAACAAACAGTCTCTCAGACCACAGTGCAATCAAGTTAGAACTCAGAATTCAAAAACTAACTCAGAACCGCACAGCTTCATGGAAACTGAACAACTTGCTCTTGAATGTTGACTGGATAAACAATGAAATGAAGGCAGAAATAAAGATGTTCTTCGAAACCAACGAGAATGAAGACACAACATACCAGAATCACTGGGACACATATAAAGCAGTCTCTAGAGGAAAATATATAGCAATAAGTGCCCACATGAGAAGCAAGGAGAGATCAAAAATTGACACCCTATCATCAAAAGTGAAAGAGTTAGAGGAGCAAGATCAAAAAAACTCAAAGTCTAGCAGAAGACAAGAAATAGCTAAGATCAGAGCAGAACTGAAGGAGATAGAGACACAAAAATCCCTTCAAAAAATCAATAAATCCAGGAGCTGGTTTTTTGAAAAGATCAACAAAATAGACAGACCACTAGCCAGATTAATAAAAAAGAAAAGAGAGAATAACCAAATTGATGCAATAAAAAACGATAAAGGGGATATCACCACAGATTCCACAGAAATTCAAACCATCATCAGAGATTATTACAAACAACTCTATGCA
>NW_022443527.1:0-3708 GCF_009761245.1 Sapajus apella
CGCGCCTGGCCAGTACTGGTGTTTCTAATGCAGAATTAGGTGGCAAGGCTGTGAGTACTGGGGCTGGAAGGATGTGGTCTTCAATCCCTCTGGGATTATAGGCATGAGCCACCATGCCCCGCCTGAAACAAGTTTGAAGAAATTTAAATTATACATTCATTAAATATGTACAATTATATACTTAGTGGTTTTTTAAAATGATTGCAATTATGTATGTCAAATTAAAACACCAAAAAAAATGAAATTTTTAGGCCTGTGGTTTTTCTTTGGATTGCAAAGACCCCTACAAAATAAACAAGAATCGTAACTTTCTTTTTCTGCTCTCCATTTATAGGAGAAATAATTAAATGCAGATCAATAAACATATTTAATGGATTTATTTAAGTAACATCCAGACTACATACTGGGGTCATAATAGATTCAACTTACAATTCCTGTATCAGGAATCAAATGAGAAGAGTTTTGAGTATTAGCAAAACAGCTCCTAAATTGGTTTCTATGTTTTCACTCTCTTCTTCTTCCAATTATATATCCTTTGTGTTAATATAAGAATTTTCACTTCATAACTCAGGAATGGAAAACCAGATATAATGTGTTCACTTATAAGTAGGTGCTAAGCCGTGGTTTTGCAAAGGCATACAGAGTGGTATATTAGACATTAGAGACTAAAAAGGTGGGTTGGAGGAATATTTAGGTGACAGGTGAACTAAAATTTCAGACTTCATCACTGTACCATTCATCTGTGTAACCAAAAACCAATTGTATTCCTAAAGGTATTGAAAAAATGTTTTAATTGTTAAAAATACAAACAACTTTCACTTGTAAAACCCAAATTTTATTATACTTAATTGCTTAACAGTTCTCAATATCTCGTGGTCCTTCAGAATGAATTTTATGTGTCTTTGCAAAATATTTAAGACCCTTCACAACTAGGCTTTATTTTATCTTTCTGATCTTACCTCTAGTATACCAGTTGCATTTTTTGTATGGTGTACTTCATTCACATGAAACTACTTAAAATGCACTTTGAATCTATGCCTTTGTGCATCTTCTTTCTGTCTGCTATTCCTTCTTTCTTTGATTTAAGAATTCTTTCTCAACCCAACCCCATGTCACCTCCTTTGTGGAGACTTTCTTGCCAATATTTGATTGAATTAATTTATTCTTTCTGCATTACCAGAATTATTTATTTATTTTACTTTAAGTTCTCTGATACATGTGCAGAACATGCAGGTTTATTACATAGGTATACACGTGCCATGGTGGTTTGCTGCACCCATCATCCTGTCATCTACATTAGGTATTTCTCCTAATGTTTCCACCTATGACAGGCCCCAGTATGTGATGTTCTCCTCTGTTTGTCCATGTGTTCTCATTGTTCAGCTCCCACTTATGAGTGAGAACATGTGGTGTTTTGGTTTACTGTTCCTGTGTTAGTTTGCTGAGAATGATGGTTTCCACCTTCATCCATGTCGCTGCAAAGGACATGAACTCATCCTTTTTTATGGCTACATAGTATTCCATGGTGTAAATGTGCCACATTTTCTTTATCCAGTCTATCATTGATGGGCATTTGGGTTGGTTCCAAGTCTTTCCTGTTGTAAACAGTGCCACAATAAACATATGTGTGAATGTGTCTTTATAGTAGAATGATTTATAATCCTTGGGTATTTACCCAGTAATGGGATTGCCGGGTCAAATTATATATCTATTTCTAGATCCTTGAGGAATTGCCACACTGTCTTCTACAATGGTTGAACTAATTTGCACTCCCACCAACAGTGTAAAAGCATTCCTATTTCTGTACATCTTCTCCAGCATCTGTTATGTCCTGACTTTTTAATGATTGCCGTGCTAACTGGTGTGAAATGATATCTCATTGTGGTTTTGATTTTCATTTCTCTAATGACCAGTGATGGTGAGCTTTTATTATGTTTTTTGGCCACATAAATGTCTTCTTTGGAGAAGTGTCTTTTCATATCCTTTTCCTCGCTTTTTGATGGGGTTGTTTGTTTCTTGTAAATTTGATTGTTCATTGTAGATTCTGGGTTTTAGTCCTTTGTCAGATGGATAGATTGCAAAATTTTTCTTTCATTCTGTAGGTTACCTGTTCCCTCCCATGATAGTTTTTTTTTTTGCTGCTGTGCAGAAGCTCTTTTGTTTAATTAGATCCCATTTGTCAATTTTGGCTTTTGTTACCATTGCTTTTGGCATTTTAGTCATGAAGTCTTTGCCCATGTCTGTTCTGAATGGTATTGCCTGCGTTTTCTTCTAGGGTTTTTATGCTTTTAGGTCTTACATTTAAGTCTTTAATCCATCTTGTGTTAATTTTTGTATAAGGTGGAAGTGGTCCAATTTTAGTTTTTCGCATATGGCTAGCCAGCTTTCCCAATATCATTTATTAAATAGGGAATCCTCTTCCCATTGCTTGTTTTTGTCAGGTTTGTCAAAGATAAGATGGTTGTAGATGTGTGGCCTTATTTCTGAGGACTCTGTTCTATTTTATTGGTCTATATATCTGTTTTGGTATCAGTCCCATGCTGTTTTGATTACTGTAGTCTTGTAGTGTAGCTTGAAATCAGGTAGCATGATGCCTCAAGCTTTGTTTTTTTTTTTTTTGCTTAGGATTGTCTTGGCTATGCAGGCTCTTTTTTTGGTTCCATATGAAGTTTCAGGTGCTTTTTTCCTGTTCTGTGAAGAACACGCCTGGCTAATTTTTGTATTTTTATTAGAGATGGGGTTTCACCAACTGACCAGTATGGTCTTGCTCTCTTGACCTCTTGATCCTCCCACTTTGGCCTCCCAAAGTGCTGGTATTACAGGTGTGAACCACCATCCTGGCCCACACCATTTTCATAATTCTACATAAAAATCAGATTTATTGCGTTATAGTCACACTTTGAATAATTTGTTCTTCCTAATGAATCTTAGTTTTGAGTATAAAATATTGGAAAACAGTGCCAGCCTGTTGCAGCTATAAGCAAAAAGACTGCCTCTCTCAACCTAAAAATTCTTACTGTTTCTCTGTGATCTCATGATATGGTATCTGGAAGTGCTTTAGCTCATTACTACCTTGTGCTGTTATTTCTGGTGGTGGTGGTATTGGTTGTGTGTATACACATGCTGAGGAAGTTTTGGAAGTTCCAATTTTTTGTTGTTGTCTGTGTGATTTGATTTGGAATTGAGGCCAGGGTAAAGGAATTTTATTGTTCTCAGTGGATTAATATGATAATCTATATATAACTTGAAGGTTGAGTTCTAGAGAGATTCATGTCTTTACTTTGCTATTTATAACAAGACTATTAATCAGTGTGCTCACTCTTACTCACTTTCTCATTGTTTTGCCGCTTCTTTTCTCCTCTTTATTCCCTTCCTCTTACTTTGTTTCTTGTTTTTTCTTGCTTGACAGAATTCAGAATCCCTGCCTTGTTCCATGACTTTCCAGTGAGATCTGGGTAGACTTTCTTGTTTATCTCCTGCAAATTATGCATCAAAAACTGAAATCTAAATAGTTGACATGATTTTAAGATCACATATCTTGAATTGGTAGAATAAAAAAAGAAACGTAGGTTTTCTGAGTACTGCCAGTCCATGCTTTCAGGAAACTTTTATTTAAATATATTAATCCTACTGATATCCGAAATTCTGTCACAAAGACCTTTTTGATTTTTTTGTTTTTATTTTAAACCTCAAAGCAAGGCCGGGCGC
>NW_022443528.1:0-1771 GCF_009761245.1 Sapajus apella
GAAACTTCCTAATGTGAAACACACACAGCAGAGCAGTTTGAAAGAGACGTTTCTCCTGTGGTTTAGACGCGATCTTCCTGCTAAATCTTATGAGCCTGTATATGGCTGGAATTATCTCTTTCCAGATTCGCCAAAGAAAGTTTTTCCTAACTGCTACATTCTCACATCTGTTTACCTCTGTAAGTTGAATATACGCCTTGACAATCATTCTGTTACATAGCTCTGTTTTTGTTTTAGAGCCAGATATTTCTCATTAAACCCTATGCTCCCATTCACTCAGGAATATCCAAACGCAGCTTTTTGGAGAAACGTGTTTCTAACTCGCAAAATCTAAACATAGATGCAACTTCCTAAGGTGAACGAACACACAGTGGAGCAGTTTGAAAGAGACATTTCACGTATGATTTAGATGCGATCTTAAAGCTAATTCTTAGCAGTCTCTATATGGCTGGCAATATCTCTTCCAGATTCTCCAAAGAAAGGGTTAGTGAACTGCTACATTCACACAATTGTTTATACCTGTAAGTTTAATATACACCTTGACAATCATTCTGCTACATGGCTCCGCTTTTGTTTTAGAGCCAGATATTTCTCATTACACCCATTATTCCCATTCACTCATGAATATCCAAACGCAGCTTTCAGAAGAAACCTGTTTTTAACTCGCTGAATCTCAACATAGATGCAACTGCCGAAGCTGAACGAACACAAAAGAGAGCAGTTTGAAAGAGACAATTCTCCTGTGGTTTAGACGCGATCATACCGCTAATTCTTAGCTGCCTCTATATGGCTGGAAATATCTCTTTCCAGATTCTCCAAAGAAAGTTTTTCTGAAGTTCCACATTCACACAATTGTTTAACTCTGTAAGTTTAATATACACCTTGACAATCATTCTGCTACATATCTCCGTTTTTCTTTTAGAGCCAGATATTTCTCATTGCACCCTATACTCGCATTCACTCAGGAATATCCAAACAGCGCTTTTTGGAGAAACGTGTTTCTAACTCGCTGAATCTAAGCATAGATGCAACTTCCGAAGGTGAACGAACACATAAGAGACCAGTTTGAAAGAGACGATTCTCCTGTGGTTTAGACACGATCTTACCGCTAATTCTTAGGACCCTGCATATGGCTGGAAATATCTCTTTCCAGATTCTCCATAGAAAGGTTTTCTGCACTTCTACATTCACATATCTGTTTAACTCTCTCAGTTGAATATACACCTTGACAAACATTCTGCTACATATCTCCGTTTTTGTTTTACAACCCGATATTTCTCATTATTCCCTATACTCCCATTCACTCAAGAATATGCAAACGCAGCTTTTTTGAGAAACGTGTTTCTAACTCGTAGAATCTAAACATAGATGCAACTTCCTAAGGTGAACGAACACACAGTGGAGCAGTTTGAAAGAGACGTTTCTCGTATGATTTAGATGCGATCTTAAAGCTAATTCTTAAGAGTCTGTATATGGCTGTAAATATCTCTTTCCAGATTCTCCAAAGAAAGGGTTAGCGAACTGCTACATTCACACAATTGTTTAAGTCTGTAAGATTAATATACACCTTGACAATCATTCTCATACATAGTTCCGTTATTGTTTTAGAGCCAGATATTTCTCATTAAACCCTATACTCCCATTCACTGAGGAATATCCAAAAGCAGCTTTTTGGAGAAACGTATTTCTAACTCGCAGAATCTAAACATAGATGCAACTTCCGTAGGTGAATGAACACACAGTGGAGCAGTTTGAAAGAGACGTTTCTCGT
>NW_022443528.1:1781-3708 GCF_009761245.1 Sapajus apella
AACTGCTACATTCACACAATTGTTTAACTCTGTAAGTTTAATATACATCTTGACAGTCATTCTGCTACATAGCTCCGTTTTTGTTTTAGAGCCAGATATTACTCTTTAAACACTATACTCCCATTCACTGAGGAATATCGAAATGCAGCTTTTTGGAGAAACGTGTTTCTAACTCGCAGAATCTAAACATAGATGCAACATCCGTTGGGGAACGAACACACAGTGGAGCAGTTTGAAATAGACGTTCCTCATATGATTTAGATGGGATCTTAAAGCTAATTCTTAAGAGTCTGTATATGGCTGGAAATATATCTTTCCAGATTCTCCAAAGAAAGTGTTAGTGAACTGCTACATTCACACAATTGTTTAACTCTGTACGTTTAATATACATCTTGACAATCGTTCTGCTACATAGCTACGTTTTTTTTTAGAGCCAGATATTTCTCATTAAACCTATACTCCCGTTCATTCAGGAATATCCAAACGCAGCTTTTTGGTGAAACCTGTTTCTAACTCAAAGAATATAAACATAGATGCTACTTCCGAAGGTGAACGAACACACAGTGGAGCTGTTTGAAAGAGACGTTCCTCGTATGATTTGGATGCAATCTTAAAGCTAATTCTGAAAGGTCTGTATATGGCTGGAAATATCTCTTTCCAGATTCTCCAAAGAAAGGTTTAGCGAACTGCTACATTCACACAATTGTTTAACTCTGTAAGTTTAATATGCACCTTGGCAATCATTCAGCTACATAGCTCCTTTTTTGTTTTAGACCCCGATATTTCTCATTAAACCCTATACTCCCCTTCACTCAGGAGTAACCAAACGCAGTTTTATTGCAGAAACGTGTTTCTAACTCGAAGAATATAAACATAGATGCTACTTCCGAAGGTGAACGAACACACAGTGGAGCAGTTTGAAACAGACGTTTCTCGTATGATTTAGATGCGATCTTAAAACTAATTCTTAAGAGTCTGCATATGGCTGGAAATATCTCTTTCGAGATTCTCCAAAGAAAGGGTTAGTGAACTGCTACACTCACACAGTTGTTTAACTCTGTAAGTTTAATATACACCTTCACAATCATTCTTCCACATAGCTCCGTTTTGGTTTTAGAGCCAGATATTTCTCATTACACCCCATACTCCCAATAACCCAGGAATATCCAAACGCAACTTTTAGAAGAAATCTGTTTCTAACTCGCTGAATCTAAACATAGATGCAACTTCCGAAGGTGAACGAACACATAAGAGAGCAGTTTGAAACATACGGTTCTCCTGTGGTTTAGACGCGATCTTACCGCTATTTCTAAGGAGGCTGTATATGGCTGGAAATATCTCTTTCCAGATTCTCCAAAGAAAGGTTTTCTGAGCTGCTACATTGACATATCTGTTTAACTTTCTAAGTTCAATATACACCTTGAAAATCATTCTGCTACATAGCTCCGTTTTTGTTTTACAGCCGGATATTTCTCATTACACCCTATGCTCCCATTCACTCAGGAATACCCAAACGCCGCTATTCGGAGAAACGTGTTCCTAACTCGCTGAATCTAAACATAGACGCAACATCTGAAGGTGAACGAAGAAACAGCGGAGCAGTTTGAAAGAGACGTTTCTCGTAAGATTTAGATGCGATCTTAAAGCTAATTATTAAGAGTCTGTATATGGCTGGAAATATCTCTTTCCAGATGCTCCAAAGAAAGTGTTTCAAAACTAGTACATTCACACATCTGTTTAACTCTGTAAGTTGAATATTCAGCCTGACAACCATTCTGCTAGGTAGCTCCGTTTGTGTTTTAGAAGCAGATGTTTCTCATTACACCCAATACTCCCATTCACTCAGGAATATCCAAACGCACCTTTTAGAAGAAACGTGTTTCTAACTCGCTGAATCTAAACATAGATGCAACTTACTAAGATGAAC
>NW_022443529.1:0-3707 GCF_009761245.1 Sapajus apella
CAGGAGAAAAGGCTTTTAAATGAGTAAATTTATTTTTATGGAAAAAATGTCAACAATTTTTTTCTTTTATCTTTGATATGCTAGAACATTTATGGTAGAATGTTACTGATTTCATGAAGCTGAATTTCAGAACATCAGATGTATTAAATGAGAAATTAATAAAAAAATGTAAAGTGAAAGAAAAATAAAACATTGTTTTCTCAAAATAAAACAAAACTGTTACATTCCATTTGGACTATTAGCCATGTGTTCCATAAACATTTTCTATTTTATATAATTCCCTAATTCAAAATATTAACAATATGAGAACCAGAATGACAAATGGGAATTAGGCATGTGGAAACAGTTATACCGGGGGCAAGGAGATCAAATGTGTCTTCAGATTCCACATGCACAGCTACATTTCATCATCGAGGCAGAGCAAGTTAATCCAGAAAGTCCTATGAAACTCTGAGAATGCTGTACTAAAATCATTGTGACAATCACATGAAAAGATAAAACATTTTCAGACTTAAATCTGGATCATTATACTAAAATGCCAATTTGATGTGCTTAGTGGTTTGTTCATTTCACCCTGTTAATTCCACAGAGGATGAGGACTGACTTTTCATACATACGTGTCTTCCTTGCAGAACTTGAGTATGCACCAATTTTGGTATAGGATGTGGTCTTGGAACCAATCCCAACAGATGATTAAGTTCACCTTTGTTCTGAAATTTTCATTTTGTTGTTAAAAACACATTTTCATGAAATTATAACTATATTAGTTTTTTTCTCAGTCCAACGTTATTGATAGTTATGAATGATCAACAGATGTTTCTGGAATATACATTTATTGATACATTAGAATTATCAGACAGATATTTTTTATAGGTAAGAAAAGAAAAAAATTACTTCCTGCTATGATATCACTTTTTCTAATTTTTTTTTTTTGCACTTGGGAAAAATATCATCGATTTCTGGCAAGCCAATGGAAAATTTCAAAATATGTGTAGTATATGATAAATATATTTTTCTTCATATAATATGATTTTTTGCATATTTTAATTTTCAGTATCTTTTGTTTTTAATTTAAAAGAAAATATATTTGTTTTAGAAAATATTGATGGCCAAGAAAGCCACAGCAGAAAATGAACAGCTCCTTAATTACACCAGAAAAATATAAAATCATGGTTATATTTTTTGTGTATGATTTTTAGCCCCTTTTCTATTTTAAATATATTTTTGTTTATGTATACACACAACTAAGTGAGTCTCTACATAATGTACATAATAACATATATTTGTGTATTATTCTGTTATTTAAAAGTTTTTTTCTACTAAATCTTGACAATTACAATTTATTTTGCTAAATATTGACTTTCCCCAGGTCAATCTTATAAGTATCGCAGAATGTGTTAGGTCATGGGACACGATACTGTCTTTCTAACTAAGGATTATCAAAAGGTCGGACTTGGGAGTAAAAGCATATTATACAAAGATTGTTGGGTTTGCAAGTGGCAGGATACTTATAACTCCCCCTACTCCCTCTACTTTATTTTTAAAGTTAGATTCCCACTCTGTCTCTCAGACTAGAGCACAGTAGTGCATTCTTAGCTCACTGCAACCTCAAACTCCTGGGCTCAAGCACTCTTCCCACCTCAGACTCCCAGGTAGCTAGGACTACAGTCATGTGCTACTATGCTCAGCTATTAATTGTACTTTTATTTGTTCAGACAGGGTGTCCCTATGTTGCCCAGGCTGGTCTAGAACTCCTGACCTCAAGCACGTCTCCCACTTTGGCCTCCCAAATTTATGGGATTACAGGCATGAGCCATGCTCCTGGCTTTATTTATTTCTTTACTTCAGAGCTTATCCTTCTCTTCTTGGGCTATTGCATAAGCTCTCTTAACCCATTCTACAAAACACTATTCTTTATGGCCATGTGAAACATTACAAAATTGTTTTTGTTGATTCTTTATGCTTTATGTTAAGTATTCTAACATGGTAGTGTGACTTTTTTGAAAAGGGCTAAGAAACCCACAATAGAAGGTTGGCTGATCACAAACAAGACTGTAATGACCACAGTTGTGTTGTAATTTAGAGGGTAGTGTGGTGTGTGAAAAAATCAGCACTTAGTTGTAATGTGCCTTGAGATAAATCATTTAGTTACTTGATCTCTCAGACTTTCCTCCTCTGTGAAACACTAATGTCAACCCTGCAGTTTTTTTTTTTAAAGATTAGAAAAATTGTAGGTAATGCCAAGCATAATTGCTGTGGTTACTATCACTGCTACTGTTGTATCACTGAACCACTTTATCTGTTTGAAGTCAAAATACAATTAATTAGTACATATTTCATAGACTAGTCTTTAGAGATGATTGATTGTGGAAGTTCAGTTGACAAGTGGCTTGTTCAAATTGTCAAATTATGACTGTGCAATCCCAGGAATTGTAGAGTGCTCTTGTGTTTCTCTTGGAGTTGAGCAACTAACAAACAGCAAACAATTTTATTAACAGTCATGTCATCTATGCTTCAAGCAGCCACAGCAAGTATTCAAGGAGACATTTCCAGGAATTGATGATGCTTTGTTTGATACTGAAAGCAAAGTGGACCCTTCTAAGGCCTGGGGAGAAGTGAAGAGACAGATTTAAGCCTTCACAGCGCAGGCAGCTGCAGAGATTTTGAAAGAAGTAGCCTAAGAGGATTCTTTAGAGAACCCATATAGAATTTGTCTGGTATATCACTCAGAAAGATTTATGATGGGTATATTGATAACTTTTTAAATTGTATATCAGAAAAAAGGCTGGATATTACATATAGTTATGTGAGTGTTTATATGTGTGTGTATTTTTTATCTCCTCCCTATGGATTAAAAATAAAAAATTAAATTTTATAATCATAAAGACTTATTTTGAAGTAGAAAAATCAAACTACTAAATCTAAGAAGAATGGTTTAATATAGTGAAACTCTCATCTGGCATTATTGAGGAATCAAGTCTAATACAGTATTTGCAAACCTTTTCATGTCACTTCACACATAGGAAAACATCGGTATGTCGTAGAGCACACTGGGGAATATGCACAGGACTGCTCCAAGCCAGAGGCCTCATGCCCTGCCTGGCCACCCAAGGCTGAGAGAACCACTATCTTAGCCCACTTTTTGAAAAACTGGTCTAATTACACTTTTAGTAAATGTAATCACTATATAGCATAAAAAACAATTATTTTCTATTTGAAAGTATTTTATTTAAATAAAAGGCTATAATATAAATATATGTATAGTGAAAAATAGTAAATGGGCATTTGTGAACCTAATAGCCATATTAAGAAAACAACATTTCCAATATCTTTGGATTCCCCATGTACGAATGACAGTTGTGTTTTTTCACTTCCTTGAAATTTATGTTTATCTTTCTTTCCTCTGTTGCTATTTGTAATTTTATCACACATGGCTGTATCGTTTATGTGTTTTGGCTTTAGGCACTTTTGAACTTTTTATAAATAAAATCATACTATGTGTATTTATCTGGTACTTGATGTTTTCACTGACTTTTAAGAATTCATCTATGTATCACTGTGGCTGTACTTTGCCATGTTTTCCTGATATAAATCATTCATTCACATGAAAGTAAGATTCAGATTCCATCAAGACAGAAAAAATATACAATAATGTGAATAAAGTTAATATAAAGAATGATTAATTATAACAGCATTGGAGCAATGAC
>NW_022443530.1:0-3705 GCF_009761245.1 Sapajus apella
ACATGAAGTGGACAAATTTCTAGAGAAAAAAGTAAAATAGATACAAGGAGAAATAAAATACCTATATAGCCCTTTTTCCATTAAAGAAATTGAATCTATAGTTAAAAGCCTTCCTGTATAGAAAGCTCTCAATCATATAAGAAAACGATGAGATTTTCACCAAACTTTAAGGAAGAATAGAAAAAAGAGTTTTTTAAAATTTTATTTTATGAGGTCTGAACAACCTCAAAACAAAAACAAAAGCAAAGAAAATATAAAGAAAAAATTACAGGCCAATCTTGCTCATCAACACAGAGAAATAGAAATTCATCTTTAAAATAACTAGCTATAGAATTAAAGTGGCTATATACTTTCCAATAAGGCTAGTGAGGAAGAACTAGAGATTAAATTTGGAAGCCAGGACCCATTCAGAGAATCCATGACAGCCTGTTTCAGAGAAAAATGTTTCAGAGGAAAATTGTAATACACTTCCTAAAGCAGAAGTGTTATAGACAGATTTTGAAGACCACAGTGCTATAAATGTGATCAAAAACTTTAAATAGAAAAAAACTTCAAAACTGTTCTTTCTCCCTTTAAATCAACTATTTGTAAATATCAAGATACTCTCCTAAATAAGACTTAAGTCAAAAAAGAAATCAAATATGCTGTTACATATTTAAGCATTATTAATATATTCAGACAGTGGCATCAGGAAAACATTTCTTATCAATATAACAAAAGCTAAATTCAGAGAAAAACCATTTTAAGATATTGGTCAAAGGATACAAAGTTTCAGTTAGGCAGGATGAATAAGTCTGGGAGGCCTAAGTTTACAAATGCCACAGCAGCACCAGGAAGATACCCTATATGGCCTAAAAAAGGGAGGCATAAAGAATCCACTCCTTGCTTAGCATATCATCAAGAAATAACCACAAATCTGCCTATGGAGTAGTCATTATTTCATTCCTTTACTTTCTTAATAAAAAAATAAGTTTGAAAGATCTAGTATTGTAAGCATGGTGACTATAGCTAATAAACATGTATTGTGTATTTGAATATTGCTGAGAGAGTAGATCTTTATTCTCACCACCAAGAATAAGTGTGTGAGGTGAGGAATATATTCAATTGTTTGATTTAAACATTTCAAGTGTGCTTATATATCAAAACATTACTCACATTTTACACAGTAAATATAGTATATACAATTTGTATTTGTCAATTATGCCTTCACCAAAAAAGCATCTTAAATTTTTTAAAATCACAAAACGAGAAAGATTAAAACTAAAAAAAAAAAAAAAACATAGTGTTTAACTCAAGAAGCTGATATCACAATAAAATAAATCTAAGAAAAGAAAGAGGAAATAATTAATAGATGTAAAAGTATAATAAATTAGGACAAAAAAGTGATAAATACAAAAGACCATTACTTAAACAGTCCAATAAAATTAATATTTATCTACCAAGTTTGATTAAGAAAACCAAAACAAAATCATAAAGACCTAAAATTAGGAATGATAATATTTAGCCACAGATTAAAAGGAGATTTAATGAGAATGTAGAAGACAGTATTCTCTTAGATTTTTTTTTTTTTCTGAAATGACGTTGATGCATCCTAAGGGATGATCTATGCCAGAATAATATGCACATAAAATATTGGGACATCTATTTTTATGTTTTTTATTTTTAAAATGGAAAATAATCTGTCCAGACACAGAAACTACTGTTTCCCATTGGACTCCTACTCAGCTCCTAGGCCAGGCCTGTGTTCTCCTTGGTAGAGGAGAGAAGGGGAGGGTTTCACTTTCCTGAGGAGTTGATGTTTATGCTCTTGGTTCTTTAGTTTGTTAGGACATATATACTTAGCTAAATAGTATGCAGACTTAATTATTTTAAATAATAGAATGTTTAAAATTAGCTGGGCATGGCGATGCGTTCCTGTAATCCCAGCTACTTGGGAGGCTGAGGCAGGAGAATCACTTGAACCCGGGAGGCTAGGTTGTAGTGAGCCGAGATCGCATCACTGCCCTCCAGCCTGGACGACAGAGCAAGGCGCCTTCTCAAAAAAAAAAAAAAAAAAAAAAAAAAAAAGAGAGAGAGAGAGAGAAAAGAAAAGAAAAAGAAAAAAGAAAAGAATGTTTACAATTCTCTGAAATGAGATGAGGAATTATCACGAATGTATTTTCCACAGAGATTCCTTAGCTATGTTTTGGCAAAGTATTGAAAAGAATGTTGGCAGGGCGCGGTGGCTCACGCCTGTAATCTCAGCACTTTGGGAGGCTGCAAGTGTCTCGAAGTCGCTTTCAGGCATTCCAGCTACTCAGGAGGCTGAGGCAGGAGAATCGCTTGAACCCGGGAGATGGAGGTTGCAGTGAGCCGAGATCACACCATTGCACTCCAGCCCTGGTGACAGTGATAGATCCTGTCTCAAAAAAAAAAAAAGAGAAAATAAAGAAAGAAAAAGAAGAATGTTTTCCCCCCTAGACAAATGATCTTCAAACTGGGCTAAAGAGACTCTTCAAAAAGGTATATAATGTGAGCAGTTCAAAGGTCTCAATACGCATGGCACAACTTTGGTATATACTCTTCCCTCATATAACGCGGACTCCCTTTCTTCTTAGCTCACCTCTCAAGGTAAACTTTGTCCCATTTTACAAAAGGAAGTTGAATTTGTCAGGATGTTGTGGGAAACCAAACACTTTAGAATGTCTTTGTTTCTCTTTCCGATGCAGTCCCTTGGTTCCACAGAGTCTGCCCTGAGCCTGGAAGACAGAGAACCTGGGAAGATTCAGTGAACAGCATCGCTGATCATCATGAAAGATTTATTACCGCTCACCTCTCCTAGATTTTACCATAATGGTATCTGGCTCATAATGGGAAGCGCCTCCGGAGAACCAAACTAAGGGAGCTCTGGAAATATTGTTTTCTTGGAAGCTTCATGTCATGACTAATCCATGGATCAATACAAGTCCACAAAGTTTCTAGCATTTCACTCTCTTATACATATTTCTTTTTAAAGATACAGTGGTGTATTAGAAGCAGAGTCTTTTGCCCGTGGTGGATCGCCCTGAAACCTGACATTTCCAAGTGGGGAATGAATAGCAACTGTCTTTTACAATCTCTTCTTTTACTTCTCAAAAGGACTGGCAAAAAGTGCATTGCTCTCTGAGGGAGAGTTTGCACCCTCAAAGCAAAGGGGGTATTGGTAAAACATGTTGATGCCAAAAACGACAGTATGTTTTTTCGTTTTTTTTTTTTTTTTTTGAGGCGGAGTTTCGTTCTTGTTACCCAGGCTGGAGTGCAATGGCGCGATCTCGGCTCACCGCAACCTCCGCCTCCTGGGTTCAGGCAACTCTCCTGCCTCAGCCTCCCGAGTAGCTGGGATTACAGGCACGCGCCACCATGCCCAGCTAATTTTTTGTAGTTTTAATAGAGGGGGGGGTTTCACCGTGTAGACCAGGATGGTCTCGATCTCTTGACCTCGTGATCCACCCGCCTCGGCCTCCCAAAGTGCTGTGATTACAGGCGTGAACAACCGCGCCCGGCCCCTTTTTTTCTTATTTAAATGTAGGCAGTTTTCTTCAGCTACTCTCAGTTCTTCTCCCGAGAATGTGCCATTGACTGGGAAGAAAAACATCTTCGAGGAACAAGCAGTGCAGATTGGTGATACCATTTGCTTTAAAAGTAACTGGGATCCAAGTGTTTAAAATGATACTGACTTTTTTTTTT
>NW_022443531.1:0-3705 GCF_009761245.1 Sapajus apella
TGGTGATATCCCCTTTATCGTTTTTTATTGCATCAATTTGGTTATTCTCTCTTTTCTTTTTTATTAATCTGGCTAGTGGTCTGTCTATTTTGTTGATCTTTTCAAAAAACCAGCTCCTGGATTTATTGATTTTTTGAAGGGTTTTTTGTGTCTCTATCTCCTTCAGTTCTGCTCTGATCTTAGCTATTTCTTGTGTTCTGCTAGACTTTGAGTTTTTTTGATCTTGCTCCTCTAGCTCTTTCAGTTTTGACGATAGGGTGTCAATTTTTGATCTCTCCTTGTTTCTCATGTGGGCACTTATTGCTATATATTTTCCTCTAGAGACTGCTTTAAATGTGTCCCAGAGATTCTGGTATGTTGTGTCTTCATTCTCGTTGGTTTCGAAGAACATCTTTATTTCTGCCTTCATTTCATTGTTTATCCAGTCAACATTCAAGAGCAAGTTGTTCAGTTTCCATGAAGCTGTGCGGTTCTGAGTTAGTTTTTGAATTCTGAGTTCTAACTTGATTGCACTGTGGTCTGAGAGACTGTTTGTTACGATTTCCGTTCTTTTGCATTTGCTGAGGAGTGATTTACTCCCAATTATGTGGTCAATTTTAGAGTAGGTGTGATGTGGTGCTGAGAAGAATGTATATTCTGTGGCTTTGGGGTGGAGAGTTCTGTAAATGTCTATTAGGTTTGCTTGGTCCAGGTCTGAGTTCAAGTCCTGGATATCCTTGTTAATTTTCTGTCTGGTTGATCTGTCTAATGTTGACATTGGGGTGTTAAAAGTCTCGCACTATTATTGTGTGGGAGTCTAAGTCTCTTTGTAAGTCATTAAGAACTTGCCTTATGTATCTGGGTGCTCCTATATTGGGTGCATATATATTTAGGATCATTAGCTCTTCTTGTTGCATTGATCCTTTTACCATTATGTAATGTCCCTCTTTGTCTCTTATGATCTTTGTTGCTTTAAAGTCTAATTTATCAGAGATGAGAATTGCAACTCCTGCTTTTTTTTTGCTCTCCATTTGCTTGGTAAATCTTCCTCCATCCCTTTATTTTGAGCCTTTGTGTATCCTTGCATGTGAGATGGGTTTCCTGGATACAGCACACCGATGGGTTTTGTCTTTTGATCCAATTTGCCAGTCTGTGTCTTTTGATTGGGGCATTTAGTCCATTTACATTTAGGGTTAATATTGTTATGTGTGAATTTGATACTGCCATTTTGGTGCTAGCTGGCTGTTTTGCCCTTTAGTTGAGCTGGTACTTGTTGTTCCTTTATATGTGTAGAGCCTCTTTCAGGAGCTCTTGTAGAGCTGGCCTGGTGGTGACGAAATCTCTGAGTACTTGCATGTTCCCAAAGGATTTTATTTTTCCTTCACTTATGGAGCTTAGTTTGGCTGGATAGGAGATTCTGGGTTGAAAGTTCTTTTCTCTAAGGATGTTGAATATTGGCCCCCATTCTCTTCTGGCTTGCAGGGTTTCTGCTGAGAGATCTGCTGTGAGTCTGATGGGCTTCCCTTTGTGGGTAACCCGACCTTTCTCTCTGGCTGCCCTTAGTATTTTCTCCTTCATTTCGACCCTGGTGAATCTGACGATTATGTGCCTTGGGGTTGCTCTTCTTGACGAATATCTTTGTGGTGTTCTCTGTATTTCCTGGACTTGAATGTTTGCCTGCCTTGCTAGGTTGGGGAAGTTTTCCTGGATAATATCCTGAAGAGTATTTTCCAGCTAGGATTCATTCTCTTCGTCACATTCGGGTACGCCTATCAAACGTAGATTAGGTCTTTTCACATAGTCCCACATTTCTTGGAGACTTTGTTCATTCCTTTTTACCCTTTTTTCTCCAGTCTTGCCTTCCCTTTTTATTTCATTGAGTTGATCTTCGACCTCTGATATCCTTTCTTCTGCTTGGTCCATTCGGCTGTTGATACTTGTGCGTGCTTCACAAAGTTCTCGTGTTGCATTTTTCAGCTCCATCAATTCACTTATATTCCTTTCTATTTTGTCCATTCTTGTTAGCATTTTGTCAAATCTTTTTTCAAGGTTCTTAGTTTCTTTGCATTTGGTTAGAACATGTTCTTTAAGTTCACAGAAGTTTCTTACTACCCACCTTCTGAATTCTGATTCTGTCATTTCATCACACTCGTTCTCCATCCAACCTTGTTCCCTTGCTGATGAGGAGTTGTGATCCCTTTTAGGAGGAGAGGTGTTCTGGTTTCGGGTGTTTTCATCCTTTTTGCGCCGGTTTCTTCCCATCCTTAAGGATTTATCCACCTGTCGACTTTGTAGTTGCTGGCTTTCAGATTGGGTCTCAAATCTTTCAGATTGACGTTCTGTTTGTTGATGATGAGGTTATTTCTGTTTCTTGGTTTTCCTTCTGACAGTCTGGCCCCTCTGCTGTAGGTCTGCTGAGGTTCACTCCAGGCCCTGCTTGCCTGGGGTTCACCTGCAGCAGCTGTTGAACAGCAAGGGTTGTTACCAGTTTTCTTCTTCTGCTATCTTTGTCCCAGACGGATACCCGCCTAGTGTCAATCTGATCTCTCCTTTATGAGGTGTCTTTTTGGATATACAGGGGTCAGGGAGCTGCTTGAGGAGACGGTCTTTTCTTTATAGGAGCTCAAATGGTGAGTTGTGAGCTCTGTTGTTGTTCATTCAGAGCTGCTGGGCAGGTACTTTTAGGCCTGCTGCAGCTGAACTCATAAACTGCTTTTTGTTCCCAGGTGCTCTGTCCCAGGGATTTAGGGCTTTATTTATGAGTTTCCGTTATGCTGCCGCCTTCTTTTTTTTTTCCCTTCAGACCTGCGCAGCCCAGCAAGGAGGCCGCCTAGTCACTGTCGGCCTATGGCAGCTTTGCTGAGCTGCTGTGGGCTGCGCCCCGCTGCCGAGTGAACTTTCCTGCAGTCCTGATTATATGGGTGTAGTTAGAACTGCTTTGGCGATGGTGGCCCGCCTCTGTTGGGGCGGAGTCTCTGCTGTGGCGGGTTGCCTTGGCAACGGCGGGCTCCCTGGTAATGGCGGACGTCCCTCCCCCACAGAGCTGGACCGTCCCGGGTTCAGCTGCGCTTGCTGTGAAACTCTCAATCCAGAGTTTCTGGTTGCTGTTCTTTTGTGGGGGTGGGGCCAGCCGAGCCTGATCGCCTGGCTCCCTGCCTCAGAGCCTTTTTTAAGTTGGTGTTCCAGTCGCCTGTTGAAGAGGCGCGGGGGTCTGTTTGTTTTCCCCCGCGGCCACTCACTGCGCTGGCTTAAACAGTGGCACTGAGGTTTGTGGCGCTTTTTTTTTTTTTTTTTGCCCTGGAATCTACTGTCCTGGTTCTCTGCTCAGTCCCCTTTTTGAACCAGCGTATGGGCGACTTCCCGTGGCTCCAATCGCCGGCCAAAAGGGCCCCCGGACCGGTGTATTTTGTATGGAGAACCGCGGCTCCGGGGCGCCGACAAAGCAGCTACGCGGGGCAAAGCAGCGGCGCCAGCCAGCACAGCCGCGCTGGCCGAAACAGCCGCGCTCGCGACCGTGGAGCACCTCTGCCCGGGAATTTCCTAGTCTGTGGGCAATAAAAACGCGGCGTCCACTCACCCTCTGCGCTTTCACTGGGAGCTGCAATCCTGAGCTGCTCCTAAACGGCCATCTTGGATCTCCTCCATGAACACAGTTTTTAAAAGAAGGCATAGAAATGGCCAACAAGCATGTGAGAAAAAGTTCAACATCACTAATAATCAGAGAAT
>NW_022443532.1:0-3705 GCF_009761245.1 Sapajus apella
AGGCGGAGGTTGCAGTGAGCCAAGATCATGTCACCGCACTCCAGCCGAGAAAACAAAATAAAATAAAACCACAATTAAATTGTTACTGACTATGGCTGGACAGGGTAGCTCGTGCCTATAATCCTAGCACTTTGGGAGGCCGAGGTGGGAGGACTGCTTGAGGCCAGGAGTTTGAGACTAGCCTGGGCAACATGGCGAAACCCATCTTTACCAAAAAATATGAAAATTAGCTGGGCATGGGGGTGCACATCTGTAGTCCCAGCTACTTGGGAGGCTGAGGCGGGAGGCCGGTTTGAGCCCAGGAGGTGGAAGTTGCAGTGAGCTCAGACTGCACCACTGCACTCTAGCCCGGGTGACAGAGGGAGACCCTGTCTCCAAAAAAAAAAATTGTTATTGGCTGGACACGGTGGCTCACACCTGTAACCCCAGCACTTTGGGAGTCCAAGGCGGACAGACTGCCTGAGGTCAGCAGTTTGAGACCAGCCTGGCCAACATGGTGAAATGCCGTCCCTACTAAAAATACCAAAATTAGCTGGGCGTGGTGGTGGGCACCTGTAATCCCAGCTACGCAGGAGGCTGAAGCTGGAGAATCACTTGAACCTGAGAGGTGGAGGTTGCCGTGAGCTGTGTGGCCAGCCTGGGTGACAGATCAACACTCCGTCTCAAAAAAAAAAATTGTTAATGACTACGGTCACCCTGTTGTGCTATCAATCAGCAGGTCTTTTCTCACCTAGACTTTATTTTTTTCAGACAGAGTCTCTCACTCTGTAGCCCATGCTGGAGTGCAGTGGCGCGATCTCAGCTCACTGCAACCTCCACCTCCCAGGTCCCAGTTCAAGCAATTCTCCTGCCTCAACCTCCCTAGTAGCTGGGATTGCAGGCACGTGCCAGCATGCCCAGCTAATTTTTGTATTTTTTAGTAGAGACGTGGTTTCACCGTGTTGGCCAGTCTGGTCTTGAACTCCTGACCTCGTGATCCACCTGCCTCGGCCTCCCAAAGTGCTGGGATTACGGGTGTGAGCCACCGCGCCTGGCCTCGCCTAGACTATTTTTACTTTTTTTTTTAAGACAGAGTCTCGCTCTGTCGCCAGGCACCAGGCTGGGGTGCAGTGGCACAATCTTGGTCCACTGCAACCTCCGCCTCCTGGGTTCAAGCAATTCTCCTGCCTCAGCCTCCCAAGTAGCTGGGACTACAGGCACGCACCACCACACCCAGATAATTTTTGTATTTTTAGTAGAGATGGGGTTTCACCATGTTGGCCAGGATGGTCTCTATCTCTTGACCTCGTGATCCGCCCGCCTCAGCCTCCCAAAGTGCTGGGATTACAGGCATGAGCCACCGCGCCCGGCCGCCTCACCTAGACCTTTTTTTTTTTTTTTGAGACGGAGTTTCGCTCTTGTTACCCAGGCTGGAGTGCAATGGCGCGATCTCGGCTCACTGCAACCTCCGTCTCCTGGGTTCAGGCAATTCTCCTGCCTCAGCCTCCTGAGTCACTGGGATTACAGGCATGCGCCACCATGCCCAGCTAATTTTTTGTATTTTTAGTAGAGACGGGGTTTCACCATGTTGACCAGGATGGTCTCGATCTCTTGACCTCGTGATCCGCTCGCCTCGGCCTCCCACAGTGCTGGGATTACGGGTGTGAGCCACCGCGCCCGGCCGCCTCACCTAGACCATTTTTAAGGGAGCAGAGGGACTTGGGGAGGCCTGGGAGGTCAGGCCGCTGATTAAGCCACAGACCCAGCTCTGGAGTGTGGAACCGCCCAGATTCCAGGGCCAGCTCCCCTTCCTCAGCCTCAGGCTACATCTTAGGACAAGGGGCTTATGGAGACTTAACTCATATATAATGCACCCATTTAGAGCGCTCAATTCCATGGCTTGTAGTATATTTCCAGAATCACATAGCCATCACTGAAAAATCTAATGGTAAAATAATTTCATTACCCAAATGAAAGCCTACTTCCTATCAGCTGTCATTCCCCATCCACGGGCACCCATGCGTCCCCCTCTTGTCTCTGTGGCTGGGGCTGTCCTGAACGTTTCATAGAAATGGGATCACATGGTCAGGTGCAGTGGCTCATGCCTGTAATCCCAGCGCTTTGGGAAGCTGAGGTGGGCAGATCATGAGGTCAGATGGAGACCATCCTGCCCAGTGAAACGCCATCTCTACTAGAAATACAAAAAATTAGGCTGGGCACGGTGGCTCAAGCCTGTAATCCCAGCACTTTGGGAGGCCGAGGCGGGTGGATCACGGGGTCAAGAGATCGAGACCATCCTGGTCAACATGGTGAAACCCCGCCTCTACTAAAAATACAAAAAATTAGCTGGGCATGGTGGCACGTGCCTGTAATCCCAGCTACTCAGGAGGCTGAGGCAGGAGAATTGCCTGAACCCAGGAGGCGGAGGTTGCGGTGAGCCGAGATCGCGCCATTGCACTCCTGCCTGGGTAACATGAGTGAAACTCCGTCTCAGAAAAAAAAAAAAAAAATTAAGAGTGTGGTGGTGCACGCCTGTAGTCCTAGCTACTTGGGAGGCTGAGGCATGGGAATCGCTTCAACCTGGGAGGCAGAGATTGTATTCCAGCCTGGCGACAGAGCAAGACGCCGTCTCAAAAAAAAAAAAAAAAAAAAAATTGGGATCATACACTGTGTGGCCTTTTGGATCTGGGTTCTCTCATTAAATGTGATGCCTTCAAGGTACATCCATGCTGTGGCCTGTGTCAGAGACTCACTCCTTTTTTTTAAATGGCCGATAATATTCTTTTTTTTTTTTAAGATGGAGTTTCGCTCTTGTTGCCCAGACTGGAGTGCAATGGCGTAATCTCAGCTCACCGCAACCTCTTTAACCTCGAGGGTTAAAGCGATTCTCCTGCCTCAGCCTCCTGAGTAGCTGGAATTACAGGCATGCGCCACCACGCCCGGCTACCTTTGTATTTTTAGTAGAGATAAGGTTTCTCCATGTTGGTCAGGTTGGTCTCGAACTCCCAACCTCAGATGCTCCGCCTGCGTCGGCTCCCAAAGTGCTGGGATTCCAGGCATGAGCCACCATGCCCGGCCAATATTATTTTTTTGAGACGGGGTCTTGCTCTGGGCCCAAGGCACTCAGCTCACTGCAACCTCTGCCTCCCAGTTCAAGAGATCCTCCTGCCTCAGCCTCCAGAGTAGCTGGAATTACAGGCGTGTCCCACCACGCCTGACTAATTTTTGTATTTTTAGTAGAGACGGGGTTTCACCATGTTGGCCAGGCTGGTCTCGAACTCCTGACTTGAAGTGATCTGCCCACCTCGGCCTCCCAGAGTGCTGGGATTCAGGTGTAAGCCACCGCAGCTGGCTATGGCCAATTGGCCCGTAATATCCTGTTGTAACAATGTATCACGGGCCGGGCGCGGTGGCTCACGCCTGTAATCCCAGCCCTTTGGGAGGCCGAGGCGGGTGGATCACAAGGTAAAGAGATCGGGACCATCCTGGTCAACATGGTGAAACCCCGTCTCTACTAAAAATACAAAAAATTGGCCGGGCGCGGTGGCTCACGCCTGTAATCCCAGCACTTTGGGAGGCCGAGGCGGGTGGATCACGAGGTCAAGAGATCGAGACCATCCTGGTCAATATGGTGAAACCCCGTCTCTACTAAAAAACTACAAAAAATTAGCTGGGCATGGTGGCGTGTGCCTGTAATCCCAGCGACTCAGGAGGCTGAGGCAGGAG
>NW_022443533.1:0-917 GCF_009761245.1 Sapajus apella
GCAACCTCCGCGTCCTGGGTTCAGGCAATTCTCCTGCCTCAGCCTCCTGAGTAGCTGGGACTACAGGCACGCGCCACCATGCCCAGCTAATTTTTTTTTGTAGTTTTAGTAGAGACGGGGTTTCACCATGTTGACCAGGATGGTCTTGATCTCTTGACCTCGTGATCCACCCGCCTCGGCCTCCCAAAGTGCTGGGATTACAGGCTTGAGCCACCGCACCCGGCCGAAATAGAGTCTTGCTCTGTCACCCAGGCTGGAGCGCAGTGGCGCAATCTCGGTACACTGCAACCTCCGCCTCCTGGGTTCAAGCAATTCTCCTGCCTCAGCATCCCGATTAGCTGGGACTACATGTCCGTGCCACCATGCCTGACTAATTTTTGTATTTTTAATAGAGGTGGGGTTTCACCATGCTCGCCATGCTGGCTTCAAACCACCATGCTGGTTTCAAACTCTTGACCTCATGGTCTGCCTGCCTCAGCCTCCCAAAGTGCTAGGATTGCAGGCAAGAGCACCGCGCCTGGACACTTGTTATTTTTTAGTTGAAATTGTGGACTTCCTTATCTTGACCCTAATATAGCAGAAATGCATTCAGTGTTTCCACTTTAAAGTCAAATGCTGAGTGGGGCTTGTGTGTGTGCATGGGGTGTTTGTGTGTGTGTTAATATTAAGAATAATTTTTAGCCGGGCGCGGTGGCTCAAGCCTGTAATCCCAGCACTTTGGGAGGCCGAGGCGGGTGGATCACGAGGTCAAGAGATCGAGGCCATCCTGGTCAACACGGTGAAACCCCGTCTCTACTAAAAATACAAAAAATTAGCTGGGCATGGTGGCGCGTGCCTGTAATCCCAGCTACTCAGGAGGCTGAGGCAGGAGAATTGCCTGAACCCAGGAGGCGGAGGTTGCGGTGAGCCGAGATCGC
>NW_022443533.1:1017-3703 GCF_009761245.1 Sapajus apella
TCCCAAAAAAAAAAAAAAAAAAAAAAAGAATAATTTTTTTTTGTTAACTCCAGAAAAATTCCTGAATTTTGTCAAATGGTATTTGAGCATCTTTGGAGAAGATATTTTTACTGTTTGGGTTTACTACTAATGAATTATGTGGCTGGATTTATCTAAAAGTGAGTTATACTTGCCATTCTAAAATACATTTTATGAGATTAAGATGACATGTTTTTTAAACAGTAAAGTCTTTCTTTTTGCTGACTTGCTGAATATGTTTGCACTCACATTCACATTGTTTTCTACTTATCTCTTTGGACGATCTTACTTAGATTTTCTCTCAATACTATTTTTGCTTAGTAAATGAATTTGCTATGCTTTGAAATAATTTAGCTACCATTGGGATTGTCTAATTCTCAAAGATTTGGAAGAGTATTGTGTGAATATTCCTGACGAATCATGCTTTTTCTTTCTTTCTTTTTTTTGAGACGGAGTTTTGCTCTAGTTGCCCAGGCTGGAGTGAGCTCACTGCAACCTTCGCTTCCCGGGTTCAAGCAATTCTCCTGCCTCAGCGTCCAAGTAGCTGGGATTACAAGCATACAGTACCATGCCCAGATAATTTTGCATCGTTAATAGAGATAGGGTTTCTCCATGTTGGTCAGGCTGGTCTCAAACTCCCAACCTCAGGTAATCTGTCTGCCTCAGCTTCCCAAAGTACTGGGATTAGGGCCGGGCGCGGTGGCTCAAGCCTGTAATCCCAGCACTTTGGGAGGCCGAGGCGGGTGGATCACGAGGTCAAGAGATCGAGACCATCCTGGTCAACATGGTGAAACCCCGTCTCTTCTAAAAATACAAAAAATTGGCTGGGCATGGTGGCACGTGCCTGTAATCCCAGCTACTCGGGAGGCTGAGGCAGGAGAATTGCCTGAACCCAGGAGGTGGAGGTTGCGGTGAGCCGAGATCGCGCCACTGCACTCCAGCCTGGGTAACAAGAGCAAAACTCCATCTCAAAAAAAAAAAAAAAGGAAGCTCTTTAATAACTTTGTTTATGGAAATAGACTTTGTTAAACTTTCCTTGTTTACTGGGTTTTGTTTTAGTAAATAATATTTTTGTAAAACATCAGTTTTTTTTGTTTGCTTGTTTGTTTTTAGATGGAGTTTTGTGCTTGTTGCCCAGGCTGGAGTGCAATGGCAAGATCTCGCTGCAACATTTGCTTCCCCGGTTCAAGTGATTCTCCTGCCTTAGCCTCCTGAGTAGCTGGGATTACAAGCATGAGCCACCATGCCTGGCTAATTTTGTATTTTTAGTAGAAATGGGTTTTCTCCATGTTGGTCAGGCTGGTCTGGAACTCCTGACCTCAGGTGATCTGCCTGCCTTGGCCTGCCAAAATGCTGGGATTACAGGTGTGAGCCACCACACCTGGCTGAAAACATCAGTTTTTTATGTTGTCAAGTTTCCTCTTCTCTTTCTTTTCTTTCTTTTTCTTTTTCTTTTTTTTTTTTTTTTCTGGTATTTTTAGTAGAGACAGGGTTTTACCATGTTAGCCAGATGGTCTCCATCCCTGGACATCGTGATCTGCCTGCCTCGGCCTCCCGAAGTGCTGGGATTACATGCGTGAGCCACCGCTCCTGGCCAATGTTGTCAAATTTCTTTGCATACATGTGTATAATCTTGTCTTATGACTGATGAAACATTCTCAGCTCCTTTTTGTTTTTATAGATTCAGTGGGTACAAGTGTAATTTTGTTACATGGATAGATTGCCTAGTGGTGAAATGTAATTATCACCTAATTAGTTTACATTGTATTTATTAGGTAATTTTTCCTCCTTGACCACCTTCCCAATCTCATACCTTTCCAAGTCTCCAATGTCTATTATTCTACTACCTATGTCCACGTGTACACATTATTTGCTACCACTTATGCTAATATGTGGCATTTGACTTTCTGTTTCTGAGTTACTTCACATTAACTACTCAGTCATAAAAAAGAATGAAATTATGTTGTTGCAAATGACATAATTTCATTCTTTTTATGACTGAGTAGGGTTCCATATATGCATATGTGTATATGGCTGAGTGGGACTGAATCCTACTCAGTCATACACACACACACAGATATGTGTATGTGTATACATATACACACACACACACACACACACACACACACAAACACCACATTTTCCTTTTCCAATCATCTGCTGATAGACACTTAGGTTGATTCTACATCTTTGTTATATGAATAGTGCTGCAATAAACATATAAGTGCAGATACCTTTTTGACATAAATTTTTCCCCTTTGGGTAGATACCCAATAGTGGATTTCTTTATTCTTTTCTTGTTTGGTTTTTTTTTTGAGACAAAGTTTAGCTCTTGTTGCCCAGGTT
This sequence comes from Sapajus apella, assembly GCF_009761245.1. Classification (NCBI taxonomy): domain Eukaryota; kingdom Metazoa; phylum Chordata; class Mammalia; order Primates; family Cebidae; genus Sapajus; species Sapajus apella. The sequence continues at coordinate 3,382 of NW_022443533.1, forward strand.
GGAGTGCCGTGACGCGATCTTGGCTCACCAAAACCTCCACCTCACGGGTTCAAGTGATTCCCCTGCCTCAGCCTCCCGAGTAGCTGGGATTCCAGGTGCATGCCACCACGCCCCACTAATTTTTTGTATTTTTAGTAGAGACGGGGTTTCACCATGTTAGCCAGGATGGTCTCAATCTCCTGACCTCGTGATCCCCCTCCTAGGCCTCCCAAGGTGCTGCGATGATAGGTGTGAGCCACTGTGCCTGGCAAGTGCTGGGATCACAGGCATGAGCTACCATGCCCGGCCTGAAACCTACCAGCTTTTTTTTTTTTTTTTTTTT
>NW_022443534.1:0-3702 GCF_009761245.1 Sapajus apella
GATTCGTTTATATTATCTCATTTTGTTTACTATTATTCGAAATTCATACAATTTTGTACTTGCTATTAGTGTGCTAGAGGCTATCAAAAACACATTTTACTTACTAAATCTAATATTAATTAGTACTTTTCATCTTCTATCCTTCTCCCAGGCAATGCAAAGATCTCAGAACACTTTAAAATCAATCTGTCTATGTATGAATCTCTATTTCATCCATCTATATGGATGTCTATGTGTATGTGAATATGTATCTATATATCTGTATATGATTATTTTTCTTAAAGTCTGTTGTATAAAAATTTCTTCATTATACTTTCACTCTTATTTTCACTGGGTGTGGAATTTAATGTTAGCAGCTATATAATTTTTTGCACATTTGATAAGGCTTGGCTCCATGTCTGCACCCGAATCTCACCTTGAATTGTAATCCCTGTATGCCCACAGGTCAAGGGTAGGACCAGGTGGAGGTAATTGAACAGGTGTAGGTAATTTTTTTTTTTTTTTTTTGAGACGGAGTTTCACTCTTGTTACCCAGGCTGGAGTGCAATGGCTCGATCTCAGCTCACTGCAACCTCTGCCTCCTGGGTTCAGGCAATTCTTCTGGCTCAACCTCCTGAGTAGCTGGGATTACAGGCACGTGCCACCATGCCCAGCTAATGTTTTGTATTTTTAGTAGAGACGGGGTTTCACCATGTTGACCAGGGTGGTCTTGATCTCTTGACCTTGTGATCCACCTGCTTCGGCCTCCCAAAGTGCTGGGATTACAGGCTTGAGCCACAGCGCCCTGCAGGTGTACGTAATTGACCAGGTGGAGGTAATTGAATCATGGGTGTGGTTTTCCCCATGCTGTTCTCATGATAATTAGTGAGGCTCACTAGATCTGATGGTTATATTAGCATCTGGCATTTCCTGTGTGTCTGAGCCCTCATTTTCTTCCTTGCTGCCGTGTGGAACGGAGTCTTCTGCCCTAAAGTTTCCTGAGGAACTGCCGTCTCCCTGCCAGTCATTTGGAACTGTGAGTTAAATTAAACTTCTTTTCTTTATAAATTACCCAGTCTTGGGCAGTTCTTTACAGCAGCATGAAAACAAACTAATACAACATTGAAAATACTAATTTATTTCCCTTGGTTCCATTGTTTCTGTTAAGAAATCAACTTTAAAGAAAATTTAGCTCTTTGTATTTTGTATTCTTCTATTTTACCATGAGGTATCTTTGTGCAGATTTCTTTAGTTCAGTGTGCTTTGGGAATAATTGAACGTTTGAATCTGTAAAGTGATCTCTTTCATTAGCTTTGGAAAACTCTTGGTTAATACTGCCTTTGTTACATATACTTCTCTTTTTCTGAAGTTGTAAGTACACATATGTTGGAACTTGGCACTGTGTCCAATATCTCTCTTACCCAGTCTTGTTTCTGTCTCTCTGCTATGCTTAATTCTCAATAAATATTTTCTGATGTAACTTAGTTTTCTAATTATCTCGTCAGCTGTGTCTAATTTACTATTAAACACATTTCGTTTTAAACTTTTAGCTCTTGTATTTGTAAATTATAGACTTTTGGTTTTTTAAAGCTGAAAAATAATTTTTATAGTTTTATTTTCTGCTGAATTATTTATTCAAACTCAAATAAAACAAGCAGTTATTTAAAAGTTTAAGCCAGTAATTACAATATATTCAATCTCCTTTTCAATCTGCTATTATTAATTTAAAAATATTTTTTATAAAATTTAGTGTTACGTTTCCTTTGCTATCTCATTTTTGTTTGTTGAATATTATATTTGAAAATTGTTTATGGACATAATCTGAGGTCTAGAATGGTGTTTTTTCTTCTGAAGAGGATTTTATTGGTGGCCTCTCTTCCATATTTTCCAGTTTTTCCATTTGTCCTTAACAGGAGAGTTAGTCCTCTGTTACAGAAAATGCACCTTTTAAATATTATTGGACATTTTAAATAAGCCATTTAATATTATTTGACCTTTAAAAGGATAAATATTATTTTTCCTTTTAAAATATTAATTGACATCTGTGTCCACTTTCTACAATTACCCTAAGCTTAGCAGTTTCTCAAAAACTCCAATAATGATCAAATAAAGTGATTCGGTGATTTCCTTTGTACGTTATTTAGACATTCTAAAATGTATTTAGGTCCAGAATTAGTATTGCTTTATCATTGTTGAACTAAATTTTAAATGTATTAGCCAAGGACTATTTTCATTTGAAATTAATTGATAATGAGGTCTGTATGTTAGCTATCGGCAGTGTTTGTTGAAACCACTTTTAGGGGTGTTCTATTGGGGACATATAATTATACTAAAGAAGTTGTTTCTGTTCCTATCAGCTGGTGTACATAATTTGTTTAAAAACTTGGCTCAGGGTTTCTGGCTTTCTAACCTCTATGCTAGGGAGGTTATATGTTGCAGTGACAAAAAATGGGTGTTCTATCAAGAATGTTTTGAAGTCAGAACTTATCCTCTCATTGGCTGTTTTACATGGGACATGTTCATTATTCTTTTTATAGGTTGTTAAATGGGAATGGACAGTGGCTATTTCATGAAATTTACATAATGATAAAATAAGATTATGCATATAAAGTACTTAAAATACTGCCTAGCCCTCTTTAAGGACTCAGTAGAGCTAAACTGTTCATTTTATTTTGATGATAGGGCCTTATTATTTGCCATTTAGGAATGGGGATTGATTAAGGCAGAGCTCCTTCTCTCTGGCTCTGATTATTTAGATAGTACTTATGTAAACACATATTTCTATAGAGCACATATAGAGCAATCTCTAGCTCAAGCTGTAACTCACGATAATTTTCACAAGGATTACTTTCAAGGTTTGACTTTCTGATTGTATATATATGTACAATTGTCCTGAAACCCAATTTAGAGCTTAAATTTATGCATGTTTCATTTGGCATTATGTCTATCCTGGATTCTTTTATCTATTTCAAAAGTTATTATGTTTGTCCACAAATAACAATGTGTTCATTCAGGCCATTGATAAAAAATGTTAGATTTAGCAGAACCAAGGTGATATTGCAACATGTTCTATGTAAGATAATCTGGCTTGAAAATCTTCATATGCGTTCAACAAAAAGAAACAAATTTAATGTGGCATGAGCCATCGCTCTTGTGGTTCATCAGATCATTATAGTCTTTTCTAAGGGTGAATGAACTTTCATGTTTACTGATTCCTTAAGATGTTTCCTGGGTATCAAGGCAGTGGGTTAATTTGTAGTTTTTATAATCTGGAGAGTGCTACATCATTTGACTATTTGCAAAATTTTGATGCTCTGGAATTTTGCTAGAATTTTCCACAGGTTATTGCTGTAAGAATCTGCTTACACTTCCCACAGTATGATTATTTGTGGCTGAGATAATTGCACTTATTTAAAGAACTTGTGGGGTTTTTTTGGTACACATTCATAGATGACCTCAAGCTCAGCTCCCTTTTAAAAATAGCCAATATTTATGCTATGTTTTTTAATTGCTAAAAACTAACGCATATTTTTTAAGATCCATTTTTCTTGATACTATGCCATAAAGTTTTGACTGGTGAAGATGACATTATCTTCTTCCCACCCTTTGTCATAAAAGAAATCATTTTTGATGGGAAGAAATGATAGGTTTGGTGTGTGTGTCTTTCAACAAACTCATATCTTTCACTTCAGTAGAGCAGTGTGTCCTAACTCTTCCCATGAC
>NW_022443535.1:0-3700 GCF_009761245.1 Sapajus apella
CCCATCACCTACATCTGGCATTTCTCCCCTTGCTATCTCTCCCCAGCTTCCCACCCCCCACCCTCCCTCCCCTATTTCCCCCCAACTGACCACAGTGTGTAGTGCTCCCCTCCCTGTGTCCATGTGTTCTCATTGTTCAACACCCGCCTATGAGTGAGAACATGCGGTGTTTGATCTTCTGCTCTTCTGTCAGTTTGCTGAGAATGATGGTTTCCAGGTTCATCCATGTCCCTACAAAGGACCCAAACTCATCGTTTCTGATGGCTGCATAATATTCCATGGTGTATATGTGCCACATTTTCCCTATCCAGTCTATCGTCGATGGGCATTTGGGTTGGTTCCAGGTCTTTGCTATTGTAAACAGTGCTGCAATGAACATTCGTGTACACGTGTCCTTATAGTAGAACGATTTGTAATCCTTTGGATATATACCCAGTAATGGGATTGCTGGGTCAAATGGAATTTCTATTTCTAGGTCCTTGAGGAATCGCCACACTGTCTTCCACAATGGTTGCACTAATTTACACTCCCACCAACAGTGCAAAAGTGTTCCTATTTCTCCACATCCTCTCCAGCATCTGTTGTCTCCAGATTTTTTAATGATCGCCATTCTAACCGGCGTGAGATGGTATCTCAGTGTAGTTTTGATTTGCATTTCTCTGATGAGCAGTGATGATGAGCATTTTTTCATATGTTTGTTGGCCTCACGTATGTCTTCTTTTGAGAAGTGTTTGTTCATATCCTTTGCCCACTTTTGAATGGGCTTGTTAGTTTTTTTCTTGTAAATCTGCTTTAGTTCTTTGTAAATTACGGATATCAGCCCTTTGTCAGATGGGTAAACTGCAAAAATTTTTTCCCAATCTGTTGGTTGCCGATTCACTCTAATGATTGTTTCTTTTGCTGTGCAGAAGCTGTGGAGTTTGATTAGGTCCCATTTGTCTATTTTGGCTTTTGTTGTCAATGCGTTTGGTGTTTTGGTCATGAAGTCCATGCCTACACCTACGTCCTGAATGGTTTTGCCTAGATTTTCTTCTAGGGTTTTTATGGTGTTAGGACTTATGTTTAAGTCTTTAATCCATCTGGAGTTAATTTTAGTGTAAGGTGTCAGGAAGGGGTCCAGTTTCTGCTTTCTGCACATGGCTAGCCAGCTTTCCCAACACCATTTATTGAACAGGGAATCCTTTCCCCATTGCTTGTTTTTGTCTGGTTTGTCAAAGATCAGATGGTTGTAGATATGTTGTGTTGCCTCCGAGACCTCTGTTCTGTTCCATTGGTCTATATCTCTGTTTTGGTACCAGTACCATGCTGTTTTGATTACTGTAGCCTTGTAGTATAGTTTGAAGTCTGGTAGTGTGATGCCCCCCGCTTTGTTCTTTTGCTTAGAATTGACTTGGCTATGCGGGCTCTCTTTTGGTTCCATATGAAGTTTAAGGTGGTTTTTTCCAGTTCTGCGAAGAAGGTCATTGGTAGCTTGATGGGGATAGCATTGAATCTGTAAATTACTTTGGGCAGTATGGCCATTTTCACGATATTGATTCTTCCTAACCATGAACATGGGATGTTTCTCCATCTGTTTGTGTCCTCTCTTATTTCGTTGAGCAGTGGCTTGTAGTTCTCCTTGAAGAGGTCCTTTACATTCCTTGTTAGTTGTATTCCTAGGTATTTTATTCTCTGTGTGGCAATTGTGAATGGAAGTTTGTTCTTGATTTGGCTCTCTTTAAGTCTGTTATTGGTGTATAGGAATGCATGTGATTTTTGCACATTGATTTTCTATCCTGAGACTTTGCTGAACTTCCCTATCAGTTTCAGGATTTTGGGGCTGAGATGATGGCGTCTTCTAGATATACAATCATATCGTCTGCAAATAGAGACAATTTGACTTCCTCCTTTCCTATTTCAATGCCCTTTATTTCTTTTTCTTGCCTGATTGCTCTGGCTAGAACTTCTAATACTATATTGAATAGCAGTGGTGAGAGCGGGCATCCTTGTCTGGTGCCACATTTCAAGGGGAATGCTTCCAGTTTTTGCCCATTCAGTATGATATTGGCTGTTGGTTTGTCATAAATAGCTTTTATTATTTTGAGATACGTTCCATTGATTCCTAGCTTATTGAGTGTTTTTAGCATAAAGGGCTGTTGAATTTTGTCAAAGGCCTTCTCTGCATCAATTGAGATAATCATGTGGTTTTTGTCTTTGGTTCTGTTTATGTGGTGAATTACGTTTATAGACTTGCGTATGTTGAACCAGCCTTGCATCCCCGGGATGAAGCCTACTTGATCATGGTGGATAAGCTTTTTGATGTGCTGTTGCAATCGGTTTGTCCGTATTTTATTGAAGATTTTTGCATCTATGTTCATCATGGATATTGGCCTGTAGTTTTCTTTTCTTGTTGAGTCTCTGCCGGGTTTTGGAATCAGGATGATGTTGGTCTCATAAAATGATTTGGGAAGAATTCCCTCTTTTTGTATTGTTTGGAATAGTTTCAGAAGAAATGGTACCAGCTCCTCTTTGTATGTCTGGTAGAATTCAGCTGTGAACCCATCTGGACCTGGGCTTTTTTTGGGTGGTAAGCTCTTAATTGCTGCCTCAACTTCAGACCTTGTTATGGGTCTGTTCAGGGTTTCGGCTTCTTCCTGGTTTAGGCTTGGGAGGAGGCAAGTGTCCAGGAATTTATCCATTTCTTCCAGGTTTATTAGTTTGTGTGCATAGAGTTGTTTGTAATAATCTCTTATGATGGTTTGAATTTCTGTGGAATCTGTGGTGATATCCCCTTTATCGTTTTTTATTGCATCTATTTGGTTATTCTCTCTTTTCTTTTTTATTAATCTGGCTACTGGTCTGTCTATTTTGTTGATCTTTTCAAAAAACCAGCTCCTGGATTTATTGATTTTTTGAAGGGTTTTTTGTGTCTCTATCTCCTTCAGTTCTGCTCTGATCTTAGCTATTTCTTGTCTTCTGCTAGACTTTGAGTTTTTTTGATCTTGCTCCTCTAGCTCTTTCAGTTTTGATGATAGGGTGTCAATTTTTGATCTCTCCTTGCTTCTCATGTGGGCACTTATTGCTATATATTTTCCTCTAGATACTGCTTTAAATGTGTCCCAGAGATTTTGGTATGTTGTGTCTTCATTCTCGTTGGTTTCGAAGAACATCTTTATTTCTGCCTTCATTTCATTGTTTATCCAGTCAACATTCAAGAGCAAGTTGTTCAGTTTCCATGAAGCTGTGCGGTTCTGAGTTAGTTTTTGAATTCTGAGTTCTAACTTGATTGCACTGTGGTCTGAGAGACTGTTTGTTACGATTTCCGTTCTTTTGCATTTGCTGAGGAATGATTTACTCCCAATTATGTGGTCAATTTTAGAGTAGGTGTGATGTGGTGCTGAGAAGAATGTATATTCTGTGGCTTTGGGGTGGAGAGTTCTGTAAATGTCTATTAGGTTTGCTTGGTCCAGGTCTGAGTTCAAGTCCTGGATATCCTTGTTAATTTTCTGTCTGGTTGATCTGTCTAATGTTGACAATGGGGTGTTAAAGTCTCCCACTATTTTTTTTTCCCCATTTATTTATTTTATTGCATTTTACATTTTGGGGTACATGTGAAGAACATGCAAAATTGTTGCATAGGAACACACGTGGCAGTGTGATTTGCTGCCTTCCTGCCCATCACCTACATCTGGCATTTCTCCCCTTGCTATCTCTCCCCAGC
>NW_022443536.1:0-3700 GCF_009761245.1 Sapajus apella
GTGGGTCTCGGCTGTTGGTTTTCTTTTAAACAGTGTGGGGGGGGCTGCTGGGACGACCTCCGCCGGGTCCACTTCGCCAGCCCGGTGTTTTTATCTTTAATGAAACAGCTTTCCTAGCAGGTGGGCTGCGCTTGACCCCTAAGAGTGCTTTCTGCTCTGGGATTTTTATCTGAGGCATGGAAACGTCCGCACAGGCAGCCAAGGGCAGCGCCCTGTGGCCTGTGACATCAGGGCTGCCGCTGTGTCCTCAGGAAGAGGCGTTTGCCACGCGCAGGCCGGGGCATTCCAGGCTGGGTGTTTTCCTGTTTTTTTTTCCATCCCTCCCCACCCCCAAACTCCTTTTTTATTAGCGAGCATTCCAGAGGTGAGTCCAGGCAGTGAAGAGGGCAGGTGCAGCCCCCAGTTCTGCAGGGTGAGGAAGGCGGGCCTGAGGGTGCTCCCCCAGTTCTGCAGGGTGAGAAAGGCGGGCCTGAGGGTGCTTCCCCAGTTCTGCAGGGTGAGGAAGGCGGGCCTGAGGGCGCTCCCCCAGTTCTACAGGGTGAGGAAGGCGGGCCTGAGGGTGCTCCCCAGTTCTGCAGGGTGAGGAAGGCAGGCCTGAGGGCGCTCCCCAGTTCTGCAGGGTGAGGAAGGCGGGCCTGAGGGTGCTCCGGGAGGGACGGTCCCTGCTCTAGCCCAGCTGGAGCACGCCCGGAAGAGTCAGAGCAGTAAGCAGGTAGTGCGGCTCCAGGCTGGGAATGAACCCAGCTAACCCTCTCTGAAGGCTTGTGGCAAGGAAACAGTGTGAGGGCCGACTCTGCCTTTCCACTGGCATGGCACTGAGAATTGCCGTCAGCTGGGGTTTCAGGAAGAGCAAGGATGACCACGGGGGTTTCGTTACGTGCAGTGGGCGCATGTACCTTTCCATCCCGACTTCTGCTTTGAATGCTCTAAGGTTTGAAAGGCTGGCATATTCCTAGGTTTTCATCAAAACAAGCCTGTCAGGACCTGGATTTAATTTAAAAATTCCATCCAGTTGGAGGCCCTGGGAAAATTTAAGACCTGTTTTTGCGTCTATCACTGTAACTCTGTTTAAGTAAAAGTAAAAGCGCCGTGGCGTGGACTCTCCAGCAGCCACACGCATCGCACCTCACGGCCTCTGAGCTGGGGGACAGCGACAAGCTCATCCAGCACCACGGAGCTTGATGGAACTTGCGAGAAAAGGGCAGGGACGTCATGGAGGGGTAGCTGGGAGTCGGTGTGAGGCGGGTCTTAGCGCAGTTGCGCACCTTTGGGTGGAGCCTGGGGCCGCCCTGACGCGGTCCTGCCCACGCATGGCCTTCGCAGCAGATTTTCTCTCAGGGTCCTGAGACCAGAAGCCGAGACCCAGGGCTGATCTTTCGGAGGCCCCTCTCCCTGGCTCGGAGACACTGGCTTCTCCCTGCAAATGCCCACCTCGCCGTCTCCGTGTGTGTCTGTGTCCAGATGTCTCCTTTTGTGAGGACGCTGGTCCTGCTGGGTCGGCCACTCTTCATGACTCGACTGCTCTGTAAAGGACTCTCTCCATACAGCCTCGGTGGGCAGGACTCCATCATGGGAGTTTGCGGGGACACCGTTCAGCCCTCAACCCCCGTCTTACTGTCCCGGTGAAAATGGCAGGCAGCGTTTGGAACGCAGGCCCCTCCCGGTTCCTCCTCGGTCTCCTGGGAGGCGAGACGTCCTCGGAGGCGCTGTGCTCTGTGGCCGCAGCCCGTCCTGCCATCTCCGGCCTGCATTTGGTGCGGAGGTTGGAAAGCACGGGTACCTGGGAGTTTCAGCAAGGATTGCACCGCCACGTGACCCCGTTAGCTTTATCTCTGCGCTGCAGCAGCCCCGTTAGGTGTGATGGCCAAAACATCCCTGAGCGTTAACACAAACAAAGCTCCGCCAGTAAGTCCCAGACCCGCTTCCGGGGTTTGCAGCTCACCTTTTCTCACTGCTCTGTTCCACGTCAAAATATGTTTCCTGGTCCCTTGCGCTGTTTCCAGCGACCTCGTCAGCGGTGCCCCGGGCAGCTGTAAGCCACGGCAGAGACGAAATGTTAAGTTTCTTGCCAGCGAGATGGAGGGGCCCAACTTCCTTCCCCAGGAACGCCTCTCCCTGGTCACACAGCAGGTCCTCGGGCCGTGCAGCTGTATTTTTTATTATCTCCAGAGCTTGGGGTGGAGAATGTGTAATGTGCCCATCTTCCCCCCGCTGTGGGGCAGAACCTGCTCCATGAGTCCTGTCCTGATGCCAGAGGGAGCTGGTTAGTGAAAAGTGTGCTGTGCTCGTCCTTTCCCGAGGGCCTTCGGGGTTCTGGACTGTTGCCCTTTGAGGCGTTCCGTGGCTTGTTCAGCATCTGTGGCTCTGGTCCTGTGCACGATGAGAACGTTTGCGAAGGTAGTAGGAGTGAGCGATGGAGCCTTGATGGCTTTAGCTTGTGGAGTGTTTCAGAGTTCAGTGGAGGGATGTGTCTATTGTCAGAGCTTGGGGGGAGGGGCACAGGAACCACAGGCCACTGTCAGACCCCTAAAAATCCGAATGTTAAACTGTGCACGCTGGCATCAGAAAGGAGTGGGCTTGCTTCCTGCCTGGCTTCTTTCCAGGGGTACTGATGGTGATCCTAGCAGGTGGCCTCCCAGGACACCTCTCCGTGTGCCACCGAGGGTGTGAGGAGGCGCTGCTGGGCTGCGTCTGGAAGCGGCCAGGGCGGGAGTACGCGTCCAGCGCTGTGTGGGTTGTTTGTGAATAGTGGTTCCCAGATGGTGGCTTTTGAAGATTTCATGTTGACCAACAGGAGCTGAAGTCTGCACGACTGCCTCCTTGCTTTGCCCTGCCACTGTCTGGCCACCTCGCCTGCCACCTGCCACGTGCGTCCGGGTCCAGGTCGGTCTCTGCCGGCATCTGCTCCTCCTTCGGCATCGGCCTCTGGAGAGCTTCCCCAAAACTGTCTGCCCGCGTCTCGCTCTGCGCCCAGTCTCCGAAGCTGCCTTTACAGAGGCAAAAGCTTGTAGGGAATTGAGAAAAAGAAACTAATTTTGGAAAGGCAATTCAGTTCATTTTAATGGAATCTGTGTGCAACTTTAACAGCACGAATTCAATTTCTCTACCTGAAACATTGCTTTTTAGATTGAATGTAAAAAGAAGTTAAATTTTTGGGGGACGAGGTCAGCTGAGGAGCAGGGTTTCCATAGAGCCTGGATCTGCTTCCTGCTACGCCTGTCCGGGGTGTCACCTGCCCGCCCCCCTGCCCCACACCCTGTCCTGCTGTTTCGGGAGCTGGACAGGCCTCAGCCGCCTCCTGGCTCCTGGCATGCATGTCGGCCCCTAGGTCGTCTTTGGTCCCTCCCGTGGGTGCTGCACCAGGCTGGCTCTGAAAGGTCTTGAAGGACTACACGGCTGAGATGTGGCCCTGCCCCTCCCTTGCATTTAAGGTGGCGGCTCTGGAACCTGTGTTGGGCTAAGCAGGACCTCGGGTGACTCGCGAAAACCTGACAGTCCACAGGAAACTCTCGGCCATGGGGGAGACAGGCTGAGGGGAGATGATGGGAGATGGGAGATGATGGGAGGTGATGGGAGGTGATGGGCTGAGGGGAGATGGGAGATGATGGGAGATGGGAGGAGATGGGAGATGATGGGAGGTGATGGGGGGTGATGGGAGATGATGGGAGATGATGGGAGATGGGAGGAGATGGGAGGTGAT
>NW_022443537.1:0-3699 GCF_009761245.1 Sapajus apella
CTTGAGTCGCCCGGAGGTCCCAATAAAGTCGGTACCGGTCACCATGCGTCCTGCCTCGTGTCTACTGGGTGCCTGCCTCCGTGGGTTGGGGTCCCACAACCAGAGGTCGCACAAGTGGTGCCGAAACCCGGGAGGTTCGGGCTGCCGGCCCAGCCGCAGCCCCCTCCCCTTGGCGACCTCTCTGAATCCGGCTTCTCTGCACTCCGACTAAGGTAAGTTCGTTCTTTCTTTCCTTACCTTTCCTTCCCCGTGGTGTGCACTGTGGTCCCTCCCAACTCCAAATCCACGGACCTCTCGCCAAGTGCCGGCCGGCCCGAGCAGGGTCCTCCAACCAGGCTCCAGGAGCCTTTTGGGAACCGCCAGACAGGGGACGCCCTCTCTGACTCTTCCCTCCTCCAAATCTCTGGGTACTTGCAGCATAAGGGGGATGCCTCTTTCTGCATTTACTCAGCCGTTGGCAGGGAAATTACTGCTGCGCACACCATGGGGAACGCGGAGTCCAAAATACCCCTTAACACCCCTCTTGGGTGTTTATTGCAAAACTTCTCCAAATTGGGATACTCGCAAACCCTGAGGCAAAAAACTCATTTTCTTGTCTCAAGCGGCATGGCCCCAGTATCGGCTCGATAACCAGTCACATTGGCCCCCGACTGGCACTTTCGATTCCGATATCCTTCGTGACCTTGACAATTTCTGCCGCTGTACAGGCAAAGATCGCGAGGTGCCTTATATACAGGCTTTTTGGGATCTCCGTACCCACCCGGACCTTTATTCCACTTGCTCTACACACCAGGTTCTTTTAGCCCAGGTCTCTCGCAAAACCTCCTCCACTATCTCTATTACTTCTCCCCCGCCTTACTCAACGCAGGAGGATCTGCCTGACCATCTGTCTCCTCCCGCCAACCCCAGCCGCCAGCTACCACCAGTCGTTAGCCCTTCCCCCACTCCCTCCACACTTCCTGCCTCAGAGGCCTTGCCTCGCCCTTCCCCCACTCCCTCTGCGCTTCCCGCCTTAGAGGCCCCACCTCCTCTTGCTTCTCCGGTGGCCACTCCCTCTGCGCCTCCCGCCTTAGAGGCCCCACCTCCTCTTGCTTCTCCGGTGGCCACTCCCTCTGCGCTTCCCGCCTTAGAAACTCCACCTCACTTTGTTTCCCCAGCGGCCGCTCCTTCTGCGCCTCCCGCCTTAGAGGCCCCACCTCCTCTTACTTCCCCAGTGGCAGCCCATACCCGCTCACACCGGCCCACTCTCCTGGCACCGCTCCGCGAGGTGGCTGGGGCGGAAGGTTTGGTTAGAGTGCATGTCCCCTTCTCCCTCCAGGATCTTTCACAAATCGAGCACAGGCTCGGCTCTTTTTCAGCTGACCCCTCTACTTAAAGAGTTCCAGTACCTCACCCAGGCTTACAGCCTTACTTGGCACGATATACGTGTCATCTGCACTTCCACCCTCACTGCCGAGGAACACGAGCGCATCCTCAGGGCAGCCAGGCACCAAGCAGACAGGGACCATGCCATAAATCCCAATCAAATCCCTGTGGGTACTGAAGTTATTCCCAATGTGGACCCCCAGTGGGACTACCAAACTGGCCACAGGTCCGACACACCCCAACGGGACCGCATGATCCAGTACCTTCTTAGGGGTATGGATATAGTCTCTAACAAAGTCGTCAATTATGACAAACTCAGGGAGATCACTCAGAGGGCAGACGAAAACCCCGCCCTTTTCCTTGGTCGCTTGCAAGAAGCGCTAGTCCGCTATACTCGACTAGACCCTGCGTCCCAGAATGGGGCCACTGTCCTAGCCTCCCATTTCATTTCCCAATCTGCCCCTGATATCAGGAAAAAACTAAAGAAGGTAGAGGAGGGTCCGGAAACCCCCATACAAGACCTGGTGAAAATGGCCTTTAAAGTTTTTAACGCCAGGGAGGACACAGCTGAGGCAGCCCGCCAAGCCCGAATGAAGCAAAAGGTCACTTTGCTGGCTGCCGCCCTGAGGCCGGCAGGAACCCAAAAGCCAAAAGGCAGTTCTCGCCCTCCTCCTGGGGCGTGCTTTAAATGTGGAAAAGAGGGGCACTGGTCCTCAACCTGTCCCCAGCCTCGTCCACCCGCCAAGCCATGTCCCGTTTGCCAGCTCATGGGGCACTGGAAGTCGGACTGCCCCAGTTTACCCAGGGTTCCGGCCCTTCCAGGCCGGCACACTGGACAACAAGGGGTTGTCACTGGAAGCCTGGAACCTGGTCGTGCTGTCCAGGAACCAGACACCCAGAATTCTCTGTTCCCAGAACTGCTGGGGCTGTTGGACGATTAGTGGGGCCCTGGCTCCCCAACTCCGGTTACCCTTGCGGAGCCCAGGGTTACGCTCAAGGTAGCGGGTAAAAGTGTCTCCTTCTTGCTCAACACGGGGGCTACCTTCTCTGTGCTCCCCACATATTCTGGAAAAACTTTCCCTTCCCAGGTCTCTATTATGGGAATTGACGGAACCCCCCAAGTCCCTAGCCAAACTCCGCCACTCACATGCTCTTATGCCTCTGTCCCATTTACTCACTCCTTCCTGGTAATTCCAACCTGCCCAGTGCCCTTACTAGGACGGGACATTCTCTCCAAGCTAAATGCCAATATTACCCTCTTCCCCACTGCCCAGTGTAACCTCCTTCTTTTGGCACATGTCCCAGAGCACACACCCACAGCAGATTTGGCCACGCTACTCCCTGAAGTAAATCCCCAAGTCTGGAATATCAACAGCCCCACTGTGGCCGCCCACCATCGGCCTGTTAAAATTTTCCTCAAGGACCCACTCCCTGCCCTTAGGAACCACCTCACAACAGGCCGAACTAGTGGCACTTACTCGAGCCCTAATATGGTCTAGAGACAAGGAAGTTAACATCTACACGGACTCTAAGTATGCCTTTCTCATAGCCCACTCCCATTGTATGATCTGGAAGGAACGGGGTTTCCTCACTACTAAGGGCACCCCTGTTCTAAATGGGAAACTTATTGCCAACCTTATTCAGGCTGTCCAACTCCCTAACAAGGTTGCCATCATCCACCGTAGAGGACATCAAACCATTGGCTCCACAGTGGCTATGGGCAACGCCTTGGCAGATAGGGTGGCAAAGGATACGGCAAAAAATCACCCACCCCCTGCCTGCCTCTAGTTCCTGTCCAGGTCATACAAACCGTATTACTCAGACCGGGAAAAACAAACTCTCCAGAGCACCCCAGGAGTGACGTTCAAAGATGAATGGGCCTTTAAGCACAACCTTCTCATTCTCCCAAAGCAGCAACAAACTCAGATAATTCAGGATATTCACAACTCTCGTCATATTGGGCCTAAGGCCCTGCTCCACTTCCTCAGTCCACTTCTGCATCCGGATGGCCTTTCTCAAACCATCCATGAGGTCCATACAGAATGTCTCACCTGTGCCAAAGTTAACCCCCAGGGGTCCTGTCACCCCCGCAAACAACTCCACCAATTACGGGGGTTCCTCCCCAGCCAAGACTGGCAAATCGACTTCACCCACATCCCAAAACATAAACAGTACCGATATCTGTTAACCATTGTTGATACCTTTTCAGGCTGGATTGAGGCTTACCCTACAGCGTCTGAGTCTGCAGGAACGGTGGCCACTCATCTTGTCCAAGACATCATTCCGAGCTTCGAATTGCCAGCCACCATACAATCTGACAATGGTCCAGCCTTT
>NW_022443538.1:0-2045 GCF_009761245.1 Sapajus apella
GCTACATAGCTCCGTTTATGTTTTAGAGACAGATATTTCTCATTACAACCTATACCCCCATAACTCAGGGATATCCAAAAGAAGCTTTTAGAAGAAACGTGTTTCTAAGCCGCTGAATCTAAACATAGATCCAACTTCCTAAAGTGAACGAACACACAGCAGAGAAGATAGAAACAGACATTTCTCCTGTGGTTTAGATTCGATCTTACCGCTAATGCTTAAGAGCCTGTATATGGCTATAAATATCTCTTTCCAAACTCTCCAAAGAAAGGGATTCTCAACTGCTCCATTTAAATATCTGTTTAACTCTGTAAGTCGAATATACACCTTGATAAACATTCTGCTACACAGCTCCGTTTTTGTTTTAGAGCCTGATATTTTTCATTACATGCTATACTCCCATGACTCAGGGATATCCAAACTAAGCTTTTAGAAGAAACGTGTTTCTAACCCGCTGAATCTAAACATACATGCAACTTCCTAAGGTGAACGAACACACAGCAGAGAAGTTTCAAACAGACGTTAACCTGTGGTTTAGATTCGATCTTACCGCTTATTCTTAAGAGCCTGTATACAGCTCGAAATATCTCTTTTCAAACTCTCCAAAGAAATGGTTTCTCAACTGCTACATGCACACATCCTTTTAACTCTGTAATTTGAATATACACTTTGACAATCATTCTGCTACATAGCTCCGTTTTTGTTTTAGAACTATGTATTTCTCATTACATCCTATACTCCCATTTTCTCAGGAATATCCAAACACAGCTTTTAGAAGTAACGTGTTTCTAACCAGCTGAATCTAAATATAGATGCCACTTCCTAAAGTGAACGAACACTCAGCAGAGAAGATTGAAACAGACGTTTCTCCTGTGGTTTAGATTCGATCTTACCGCTAATTCTTATGAGCCTGTGTATGGCTGGAAATAACTCTTTCCAGATTCTCAAAGGAAAGAGTTTCTCAACTGCTCCATTCACAAGTCTGTTTAACTCTGTAAGTTGAATATACACCTTTACAATCGTTGTACTACATAGCCCCGTTTTTGTTTTAGAGCCAGATATTTCTCATTACTTCCTATACTCCCATGGACTCAGGAATATCAAAACGTAGCTTTTAGAAGAAAAGTGTTTCTAACTCGCCGAAACTAAACATAGATGCAACTTCCTAAGGTGAACGAACACACAGCAGAGAACTTTAAAACAGACGTTTCTCCTGTGGTTTAGACGCGATCTTACCGCTAATTCTTATGAGCCTGTATATGGCTGGAAATATCTCTTTCCAGATTCTCCAAAGAAAGGGTTTCTGAACTGCTACGTTCACACATCTCTTTAGCACTCTAAGTTGAATATACTCCTTGACAATCATTCTGCTATATAGCTGCGTTTTTGTTTTAGACCCCGATATTTTTCATTACATCCTATACTCCTATTGACTCAGGAATATCCAAACACAGCTTATAGAAGAAACCTGTTTCTAACTCGCTGAATCTAAACATAGATGCAACTTCCTAAGGTGAACGAACACACAGCAGAGAAGTTTTAAAGAGACGTTTCTCGTGTGGTGTAGACACGATCTTACCGCTAATTCTTATGAGCCTGTATATGGCTGGAAATATCTCTTTCCAGATTGTCCAAAGAAAGGGTTTCTCCACTGCTACATTCACACATCTGTTTAACTCTGTAAGGTGAACTTACATATTGACAATCATTCTGCTACATAGACCCGTTTTAGTTATAGAGAAAGATATTTCTCATTACAGCCAATACTCCCATTGACTCAGGAATATCCAACCACAGCTTTTAGAAGAAACGTGTTTCTAACCAGGTGAATCTAAACATATATGTAACTTCCTAAAGTGAGCGAACACCCAGCAGAGAAGATTGAAACAGGCATTTCTCCTGTGCTTTAGATTCGATCTTTCCGCTAATTGTTATCAGCCTGTATATGGCTGGAAATATCGCTTTCCAGGTCCTGCAAAGAAAGGGTTTCTCAACTGCTGCATTCACACATCTGTTTAACTCTGTAAGGTGAACATACACCTTGA
>NW_022443538.1:2055-3699 GCF_009761245.1 Sapajus apella
TTTAACTCTGTAAGGTGAACATACACCTTGACAATGATTCTGCTACATAGCCCCGTTTTTGTTTTAGAGAAAGATATTTCTCATTACATCCAATACTCCCATTGACTCAGGAATATCCAAACGCAGCTTTTAGAAGAAAAGTGTTTCTAACTCGCCGAATCTAAACATAGATGCAACTTACTAAGGTGAACGAACACACAGCAGAGAAATTTAAAACAGACGTTTCTCCTGTGGTTTAGACGCGATCATACCGCTAATTCTTATGAGCCTGTATATGGATGTAAATATCTCTTTTCAGATTCTACAAAGAAGGAGTTTCTGAACTGCTACGTTCACACATCTCTTTAACACTCTAAGTTGAATATACTCCTTGATAATAATTCTGCTATATAGCTGCGTTTTTGTTTTAGAGCCAGAGATTTCTCATTATGTCCTATAGTCCTATTGAATCAGGAATATCCAAACGCAGCTTTTAGAAGAAACGTTTTTCTAACTCGCTGAATCTAATCATAGATGCAACTCCCTAAGTTTACCGAACACACAGCAGAGAAGATTGAAACAGACATTTCTCCTGTGGTTAAAATTCGATCTTAGCGTTAATTCTTATGAGCCTGTATATGCCTGGAAATATCTCTTTCCAGATTCTCCAAAGAAAGAGTTTCTCAACTGCTCCATTCACACAACTGTTTAACTCTGTAAGTTGAATATACACCTTGATAAACATTCTGCTACATAGCTCCGTTTTTGTTTTAAATCCAGATATTTCTCATTACATCGTATACTCCCATGACTCAGGGATATCCAAACGAAGATTTTAGAAGAAACGTGTTTCTAACCCGCTGAATCTAAACATAGATGCAACTTCCTAAGGTGAACGAACACATAGCAGAGAAGTGTCAAACAGAAGTTTCTCCTGTGGTTTAGATTCGATCTTACCGCTTATTCTTATCAGCCTGTATACGGCTGGAAATATCTTTTTTCAACCACTCCAAAGAAAGTGTTTCTGAACTGCTACATGCACACATCTGTTTAACTCTGTAAGTTTAATATACACCTTGACAATCATTCTGCTTTAAAGCTCTGTTTTTGTTTTAGACCCAGATATTTCTCATTACATCCTGTACTCTTATTCACTCAGGAATATCCAAACGCAGTTTTTATGAGAAACGTGTTTCTAACTCGCTGAATCAAATCATAGATGCAACTTCCTAAGGTGAACGAACACATAGCATAGAAGTTTGAAACAGACCTTTCTCCTGTTTTTAGATTCGATCTTACCGCTAATGCTTAAGAGCCTCTATATGGCTTAAATATCTCTTTCCAAACTCTCCAAAGAAAGGGTTTCTCAACTGCTCCATTCAAACATCTGTTTATCTCTGTAAGTTGAATATACGCTTTGGCAATCATTCTGCTACATAGCCCTGTTATTGTTTTAGAGCCAGATATTTCTCGTTACTTCCTATACGCCCATGGACTCAAGAATATACAAACGCAGCTTTTAGAAGAAAAGTGTTTCTAACTCGTTGAATGTAAACATAGATGCAACTTCCTAAGGTGAACGAACACACAGCAGAGAAGTTTAAAACAGACGTTTCTACTGGAGTTTAGACGCGATCTTAGCGCTAATTCTTATGAGCTTGTATC
>NW_022443539.1:0-3699 GCF_009761245.1 Sapajus apella
CCCAGAGAGTCCCAGGAGAAGGAATTCTGTGACTCTAGTCTGGTTGCCTCCATCTATATCTGCTGGGAAGAAATTGTCATCATGGGATAAGATCATATGCCAACACCTGAGCAAATTTTATATTTTGAAAGAGTTTACACGTCAGTTAAAAATGAGCTAAAACTCTATGAGTAATTTTATGGAAAAAGCCTGGTTAATTTTGGTAGTGTTTTAGTGCTAATGGCTATTATAGTTTTCTTCTACTGCTATTTACCGAGTATCATATAAAAATACTTTAATGTACAGTATTTATTTATTTATTTATTTTTTAGACAGAGTCTTGTCTTGCTCTCTCACCCAGGCTGGTGTGCAGTGGCATGATCTCAGCTCACTGCAACCTCTGCCTCCTGGGTTCAAGCGATTCTCCTGCCTCCTGAGTAGCCAAGCGTGCACCACCACACCTAGCTAATTTTTTGTATTTTTAGTAGAGATGGGGTCTCACCGTGTGGGCCAGTCTGGTCTCAAACTCCTGACCTCAAGACTACCTTGGCCTCCTGAAGTGCTGGGATTATAGGTGTTAGCCACAGGGACCTGCCTAGTGTTTAACTTAGTCTAATAATTGAGGTATTATATTTCATTTTATAGATGAAGAAAATGAGGATTGGGGTAGTTAGATGATTTATCCAAATTCACAGAGCCCATAAAAGTTAGAGTTCCAAATCAGCTAAAGTAGTTTTTCTTTATGCTATATTTTGATTAGCTATCATTTGCTGGTTTTTTTTTTTTTTTTTTTTTTGAGACGGAGTCTTGTTCTGTCACCCAGGCTGTAGTGCAGTGGCATGATCTTGGCTCACAGCATCCTCCACCACCCGGGTTCAAGTGATTCCCCTGTCTCAGCCTCCTGAGTAGCTGGGACTATAGACGTGTGCCACTGCACTTGGCTAATTTTTTTGTATTTTTAGTAGAGATGGGGTTTCACCATGTTTGCCAGGAGGGTCTCGATCTCTTGACCTCGTGATCCATCTGCCTCGGCCTCCCAAAGTGCTGGGATTACAGGCGTGAGCCACAGTGCCTAGCCCATTTGCTGAAAATTTAGCCAAGTGGCAGACTCTATTAAGTGCCATATTATAAACCTGCAACTTTTATCTGTGGCTTTTATATTTTCCCAGAATTTGGAAAATTGTGTGGGCTTTGAAAGACTTGCTTGGTGGTTTGTCTTCAGCGTTTTAGCTGCCATGATGAGGCCTTCACTGTAGCTCATACCTGTTGGGTCTGCCTTCCTGAGCATGCTCTTCAGGTGGCTGTGTGGCATTCTTCCACTCTATTTCTGTTTTGTTTTGTTTTTTTTTGATAGGATTTTGCTCTATCTCCCAGGTTGGAATGCAGTGGCACAACAAAGCTCACTGCAGCCTTGACCTCCCAGGCTCAAGCTGTCCTCCCACCTGAGCCTCCCAAGTAGCTGGGACCACAGGCACATGCCACTATGCCTGGCCTCACCTTTCTGCCAGTCAGAAGAGCAAAGGTCTTATACGGACTGTTTTTGCTATTGGATGAAAGATATTTACTGACTGATAAAAAGCAAGTTCATGTGGTACATCCAAGGATATTCCCAGGACTAAGAAATCATTATAGGCAGGGGTTAGATAAGGCACTGTGAATGCGACGCTGCTGGAAGAATTCTTGGCATTTTAACAGTAAAGGGGAGGAGGTGCATTCCCCAGGAGATCAAAGGACAGAAGAAAAGAGGCAAAAGAGAGCCAGACAACTGCTGTGTGACATGGCTTGGCCAGCTGGGCAGAGATATTGTAGGGAATGATTTTAGCAGACTGGTTATGAAATATACATAATATGAGGTCAGTGAAGTGCTTAACACTGTGAGAATCGCATTAGTGAAATTAAAGGAAAAGTGCTCAGATGTGAAGCCACTTTTCACCTGGACGAGCTCCTACAATTAGGGCAAGTAGAGCAGTACTGGACAGAAGCCCGCGGATGCTCCAGAGGGAGTGTGGCTGGCCTGGACTGCAGAAGTCAAGGGGCAAAGGATTGCAGCAAAGCAAGCGGGACACAGCCTTCACCAGCAAATGGGAGCGTTCTGCTCTTAAGGGCAGGTAGCTTCCTCTAGTAGAAACATGGGGAAACAACAAAAGAGGGATGACAGGATGCCAAGCGAGATGGTTACTATTGGCTTTAAATTGCTATTAAGACCAAAGGCTGAGAACACTACACTCTCTTGTTATGGAGCCTAGAGAGAGAGAACTGCCAACAGTGAGAGGGTCAGATATTGGAAAAAATATTATCATTTCATGCCGGAAACTCCAACAAGTTGAGATTCCTCAGGAGACTAGATACATAGTGATGAGTCATGCACCAATTCCTCTTACTCTGGTTGGACATTCACGCATCCCCCGGATTTGATTCCTTACAGGGCGAGTGCTCAACCAGTCCCCTTGACAATAATGTTCGCTTTGTGTGACTTAAATATGTTGACGTCTGCTTTCGTGCCTGAATCTCCTTGAGTCTGTTCGTGGGTGGCTGTGCCTGAGGCGTCTGGCATCTCTGTAGCATTGAGTGTTTGAAAACTAAGATCCTTAGTTTTCCTGGATCTTAAAACTAAGGCTGCTCAGGCCTTGGACCTCAGCCCAAGCCAACACCCCTCTGTGGGCTCTGCATGCATCCGAGTCACCTGCCATGAGTCACCTTTATTGTGCAGTCACTGACCATAGTGATGAACACAGAGAAGCAAGTGGCAGAAAGGTGGAAACTAGAGGCAGAGTGGGAGGGCATGGGTGTCTGACAGAGCCTCTTTTTTGTGGTGAGGGTGGGTGGATGTGTGCTGGGAGCTTCCAGCCCATGTTTTAGGAGCTCGCAGTGGCTGATCCTGGCACCACTAACCCTCACTGTCCCCTTCCTTTCCCACCGCCTTCCTCTCTATTTCCACCTTGGAAATGGGCTTGCCTGTTCTGCAGCGCAGGGCACATCTTGAAAGGGGAAAGCCTGGTACATGCCATCTAAGAGACAGTCCCCTCTTTGCATTTGGTTGGATGTGGAGGGGTTCACTGGGTCTGTTTTCCTAAATGTCGGTCCATATGTGTGTCTGTGGGGGTCTGTCTGTTGTTGGGGCTAACTGGGCCCTCACCTCCTTCCCCAGCCTGCCTTACCTGGCTGCTCTCTGTCGCTGTCAGATGCTTTCATGCAATTCCCATCTCTGTGGGCTCCACATTCGGCCCTGGATGATGGGAAAGCCACAGCTGGGGCGAGCACTGAAGAACCTTTTCTCAATGGAGAATATTTAGAGTGAGACACTGTGGCTCTCCCAGGTTGGGCTTGGATAATTGGGCACAAATAAACAGATCCTCCATCCCTGGAGATGAGGGTTCCCTCCCATGGGACCAGGGCACCAAGAATTGCTAAGTTTGGGTGCCTCTAGGGCTGATTCCTCAGAGGTCCTCATTAGAGACACACAGGCTGTGTTCTTGCTTGTACTCTGTCTGGGCACAGAAAATAGGAGTGAAACTCAGCTCTTGCACAAATACTTGTTCCACAAACTTGGACATTCAGCTTCCCTTCTCTTAGTCTGTTTACTGTCTAGGAAAACAGTGAGAGGAGCAGAGTGGTGGTTAACTTGGTGATGATAAAATACTTCATATCCCAAAAGGTGTTACTATAACTATCTCACACACACACACACACACACACACACACACACACACACACACACAC
>NW_022443540.1:0-3696 GCF_009761245.1 Sapajus apella
GTTTTATTTCATGAAGTTGGTCTTCGACCTCTGATATCTTTTCTTCTGCTTGATCAATTCGGCTGTTAAAACTTGTGCATACTTCGCGAAGTTCTCATATTTTTCAGCTCCATTAATTCACTTATATTCCTCTCTAAATTGTGTGTTATTGTTAACATTTCGTCTGACCTTTTTCAAAGTTCTTAGTTTCTTTGCATTGGGTTAGAACAAGTTCTTTTAATTCCCAGAAGTTTCTTATCATCCACTTTTTAAAGCCTGCTTCTGCTAATGGAACACAGTCTTTCTCCATCAGGCCTTGTTCTGTTGCTGATGAGGAACTGTGATCCCCTGTAGAGGGAGAGGCATTCTGAGTTTGGGTATTCTCAGCCTTTTTAGGTTGGTTTCTTCCCTTCGTTATAAATTTATCCATCTGTGGTCTTTATAATTACCGTCTTTATAGTTGGGTTTCTGAATGGATGTCCAACTTGTTGATTCCCGGCGCTAGAATCTGAGCAACCCACTGCGCCGGCCAAAACAGCGGATTTAAGATTGATGGTGCTTTTCTGACTCTGCACCAAGAACTGCCACACCAAGGCAGTGGCAAAACCGCCTCACGGCCTCAAGAGTCGCACTGGCGACACGTGGGGCTCCTCCGCTGGGAATCTCCTGGTGCGTGAGCAACAAAAATTGATCTGAAAGTGTGGCGTCCTCTCGTTCTCTGCTCTTTCAGTGGGAGCTGCAATCCCGAGCTGCTAGTGATCAGCCATCTTGGATCTCTCTCTAGTTTAGGTTTTTGTTTCTATGTTTTTTTTTTTTTTTTTTTTTTTTGGAGACAGAGTCTCACTTCTTTGCTCAGGCTGGGGTGCAATGGTGCAATCTCAGCTCACTACAACCTCTGCCTCCTAGGTTCAAGCGATTCTCCCACCTAAGCCTCCTGAGTAGCTGGGATTAGAGGTATGCACTGCCACGTCTAGCTAATTTTTGTATTTTTAGTAGAGACAGGGTTTCACCATGTTGGCCAGGCTGGTATCAAACTCCTGACCTCAGGTGATCCACCTGCCTCAGCCTCTCAAAGTGCTGGGATTACAGACATGAGCCACCACACCCAGCTTAAATCATTTTACTTTTTAACAATAAATCACTATCAATATATTAATTGTATAATTAAAATATCACAACTAAAAACTAAGGAAAAAACTGTTAGCAAAATGACTTATAGAGGAAAGTTGTATAAATCCTCCTTGAGTCTTAAAAAACTCAGTTTCCAATAGGTTGGTTTCTTCCTACCCACTTGAAATAAAAGGTGAGAGAAATGAGATGATATTATGATATAAAAGGACTAAAAAGTATGAACCTATTTGAGGAATTCTTAACTAAGTGAAAAGTAACTTAAATTTTCATCAAATATATATTATTTTATATTGACACAAACAGATTAGTGATAATAGTAATCAGCCCAACTTTCTATAGTAATTGGCAGTAAGTGTTTGGATAAATCTTGAAGTTCACCATTACATATGCTAAGCTACCAGAACCCAACTATCTTCAAAACATCAGTAAAGCCAGTCACTGTCTAATATTTCCATATGGGTGTTTCCCAGACGCTCAGGGAAGGGGTACAAGAGGGTCCTTTAGCTCTTTAGTTACTCCATTCTGCTTTATATGCTAACATACCTCAGAGGAATAAGATGACTCCATCCCCACAGTAAGAGAAGGATTTTATTCAACCCAAACAAACCAACACATGAGGGTCTTCCCTCAGTGGATGTGGAATCGTCTGTCCTGATTGTTGGTCAGATTGCCATGCGTTAACAGTAAAAAAGCATTTTTCCCCCTAGTAGGTTAAATATATACAAAAATTGAAGCTCTAAAGCAAGCACGGTCCTGCGACGAACTCATTTTTATCATTACAAGTGTGGTTAGTCACTATTATCGATGTTTGGATATGATGGAACTAATACAGTGCAGAGCTCAGTGGAAGGAGAGTCCATCTCAGTGGACGGTGTGCTATAGGAGTTTGGATGTATACAATATGCATCTTAATCTCAATTCCTTGTATGTTACAACTGTATGTTACAAGAGGAACTAGCATTCTTATCTGACATAAAACCTGAAGAACTTAAAACAATTGGTATTAATTCCCTTGGCAGAATGGGCCAGAATGCGATGACCTCCACCCACTTTGCTAAGTCTCTGCTCCTTCCAAATCCTCAGATGTCCTTTTTGCTCCAGGCATATCTAATTACTTGGAGTTCCTCCAGTGCATCCTGTTCTCTCTGCGTGTGCCACTGCATGTGTTCTTCCCTCTGCCGGGATTGCATGTTGGTTTTCCCTGGCCCCTCTCGTTCTCCCAAACTAGTCAAGATTTTCTTTACTGAGCTCTCAATAAGCATTTGTGAAAAGCATCTTTTAATGAACAAGTTTAGAATCACACAGGAATGGGGCTAGAAAACTTCAAGGGTCTTTCAACTTCTTTTTCCTCTGACAACACTATTCTTCAGGTTCAGAGGGGTGTCAGAGTTGTAGGTGTTTTAATGTATATTTGGCAAGTAAAGAGTGTAGGAGAACAGGAAGAGAGAACAGAAACATGGAGAAAGCTTTGGGAAAGTTATCACTATTTTAAAGCAGAGATATTGAGACAGCAGTAATACGAAAAATATACACATCATGACTCAGCAGAAGCCAACTAGTAAAACCCAAAACAAAGCTTTTTGTTTTAGATTTTTAAGAGGTAAATACCAAAGTTTAAAATATTATTAACATCATGAATATCTTTTAAACCGTTTTCTAATGTGCTACAGGGCATGTGTGCATTCGTTCATCTGTTCCATCTGCACATGGTGGCTGGTGCCACTGGCTCACGTTTTGGCTTCAGAATCCTCTGCACACTGGCAGGACAGTCCCCTTTACAGCAGAACCTGAGCTACGCTTGAGAGGGAGCTCATTCTAAGGAGGTGCGTGGGTGGAGTGTCAGATGCTGACAGGGCTGTCTCAGTAACAAAGCACTAACTGAACGTGAGAGGAGTAACGTTAAGTGTAGTAAGCAGTCTGTCACTTGGGATTCTTCATGGCTCCATTCCCCAGGGGTCCCAGGGAGAGAGAGGCCATGATGAAAACGAATAGGATGTACTCACAGAAGACACTGGGGACGCACACTTAAGAGTGCTTTGTGATCTCTCTACCAGAACAGAAAATAGGAGAAAGGCATTCTCCTCAACTTCTCCACAGAATGCTGCGTGGAGCGTGTTACCTGCAAGCCTCCTATGTCAAAAGTTGTGTCCACCTAAACAAGAATTGGTGTCCCAATTTGTGCGTGTATAATTTATGTTTCAGCAGTTCTTTCCCCAGCTCCTCACAAATTCTCTGCACTGTTCTTCACCCTTGACGTACACACATTCTTATACCCAGAGAGTTTTTTCAGAGTTCTCCTGGGATTGATTGTGAGTGATTCTGGTCTGTCTTTTCATGCTGTCTGTGGGGTAGTCCTCTTCTCTTACTCAGGTTCCTTTGCTGGGAAGACCCCCATATCCACTCACCGTCCAGCCCTGCATGTGTGGAGTGCTGGCTGCCTGCTGAGTGCCATGCTTGGGGGTGAATTAATGGAGCTGAAAAATACAACAAGAGAACCTCGCCAACTATGCACAAGTTTTAACAGCCGAATCGATCAAGTAGAAGAAAAGATATCAGAGGTCGAAGACCAACTTCATGAAATAAAAC
>NW_022443541.1:0-2629 GCF_009761245.1 Sapajus apella
GGATTATATAAAGGGAGTCTTCAAGCCCTATTTCTATAAACTAATATGATTATGTAAAGGATTATATAGAAGGAAATAGCTGAGCAGTAACACTATAAAGTGAGATATTCCTCAGGCCCTAACTGTGCCAGGGCTCTGCTTGGCTCTCACTCCTCGGTGCCTATATGGGGGGTCACCCACAGTGTCATCTCCTCATGTCTGCCCCACCCTGCCTCACTGCCCCTTCCAGAACCTTCCTGCCAAGTCACATTTACATCAACAACTAGCCCACGCCAACCCCCAATCTGAGCCACCTGGCTCCCACCGGGAGCGACGGTCACTTCTCACGGTCAGTGTAGTCTCCGGGGTCTTCTCCCAGGTAGACTTCCTTTGTACACTTTCCGTGTTTTCTAAAACAAGAGCAGCCTTCCTTGTGAGGCGTGCCTGCTAGAGCCGGCGCTGTTCTGAGGCTGGTGACTAGGTCTCCCGCCTTGGGGTGGCCCAGGAGGAGCTGCGGGCTGCCATCCCACCTTCCAGGGGAGCAGCTCAGATGGGCGGCCCTGAGCCCTGTTGTCAAGGCCTTCCTGGGGGGTTCCGGGCTTGGGGAGCCATAGGCAGTCGGGAAGCCCAGGGGAAGTGCTTGGCTGCAGGGATTCCGCCCTGGGCTCTCCAAGGGGAGGAGGGCGTGGGCAGGTGAAGACCTGGGAATGGGCTGGGCGGCCAGCAGAGCCCTCTCCTGTGCAGGAGTCAGAGACCTTCAGCCTGCCGTTTTCCAGGATGTCTGATATGAAACAGACATGGGGGCACCTCCGTCCTCAGTGACAGTCCTGGTGACACAGGGTTCATGGATTGTCATGGTCCCTCTACCTGGAGACAGCAGGTCCCGCTGTCCAGCCTGTGCCAGCCTTCAGAGCCTCTCCTCCCTGGGTCCTGGGCTGCAGCAGGGATGGGGCTGGCCATGCACGGGAAGGGTGTGTACTTTCTCTCATGCCAGGTTCTGGGCCCGGGCCTTGGGGGCTGCTGACTCCCAACCCCCTCCCCAGCAGGGCTGGCCAGCTTGGTGTGGTCCCTTGGCCACGGGCGATGCTGAGCGGGTGGTGGGGGCTTCCTGCATCTTCTCTCACCCTGGGGCCCTCCGGTCTGTGGCTGTGGGAACACGGGGGGCAGGCCTGGCTGAGGGCCCCAGGTTCTGAGCGCAGCTGGGACCCTCAGCTGGTGTGGAGGTCTCAGGTGGTAGACGTAACTGGCCCCTGTCGGCGTGAGGGGCCTCCTGCAGGCCTGGTCCCAGTGGAGGAGGAGGAGGAGACCCGACATGTCCTCCCGGCCCGTGCTGCCTGTGGGGTGGGGGCAGAGCCAGTCCCTGGAGCCCCACTGCTCTGCTGTGGGCTGTTCCTGCCCACCTCATCTGCCACCTTCCAGGCCAACTGGGAGCTGTTCCACGAGGACCCTGCAGGCTGCCACCCCAGCCGCAGAGTGGCAGCTTCCTAACGGCCGGAAGAGAACACATGTTCGTTGAAAACAAACAGCAGCCGGGTGCGGCGGCTCACGCTGGGAGCCCCAGCACTTCGGGAGGCTGAGGCGGGCAGATCACTTGAGGTCAGGAGTTCGAGACCAGTCTGGCCAACATGGTAAAACCCTGTCTCTACTAAAAATACAAAAATTAGCCAGCCATGATGGTGTGCACCTGTAA
The DNA here is from genome assembly GCF_009761245.1 of Sapajus apella. Classification (NCBI taxonomy): domain Eukaryota; kingdom Metazoa; phylum Chordata; class Mammalia; order Primates; family Cebidae; genus Sapajus; species Sapajus apella. The sequence goes on from NW_022443541.1 coordinate 1,670, forward strand.
TCCCAGCTACTCAGGAGGCTGAGGCAGAATTGCTTGAACCTGGGAGCCAGAGGCTGCAGTGAGCCAAGATTGAGCCACTGCGATCCAGCCAGAGTGAGACTCCATCCTCCCCCTCCCTCTGCCAAATAAAAAACAGCAGTGCTGTCAGATGCTAAAAAATTTTGCATAGAGATGGGGGTCTCCCTACCTTTCCCAGGCTGGTCTTGGACCCCTCGGCTCAAGCAATTCTCCTGCCTCGGCTTCCCAAATCGCCAGGATGAGAGGTGTGAGCCCCGAGCCTGGCCTGTGCCAGAAGATCCTGTCTCTTCCACCCAGGGAATCCCCGAGGACAGCGGGAGGGCAGAGGGGAAGCAGGCTCTGAGCAGAGGGAGCCAGGTCTAGTCTGGCCTACAGTCCCCGACCACCCTCCTCTGCCACGCGGATGTCCCCAGCTGACACTGCCACCAGCGACCCTGCCTGAGACACAAGAGCTGATCAGGAGCCGTGGCTAGCCACTGGCCGATGTCCCCGGTGTGAAGGGTAGGAGCCAGCATGGCCCAGGCAGTGTTGGGGACACCCATGGACCCCTGGGGACCCCACTATGACTCATCAAGGCCAGGCTGGTGGGGCAGAGATGGAGGTCACCTGGGAGGCAGCCAGGGCCCAAGCCTGGCCGCACAGGCGGAGGGTCCAAGAAGCACCGGGTGTCAGGTGCCCCAGATTCTGCAGGTTCTCCCCTTGGGAGTTTCCACCCAAATGTGTTTTGTGGAAGCTGCCTCCGTCCAGGCGGCGGGCCTTGGCGGGGCTCCAGGAACCGGCTCTTCCTTAGCAAACAGGCCTGAAAACCCAGGCCTGAACTCCTTTTTGAAAACAAGTGGGAACAAATAAACTGAACATTCTGCTGAGACAGCAGGCACAGCACTGGGGCGCGCCAGCCACCCCCGAAAGGCACGGGAAGGGAGCGGGACCCAGTGTGCAGGC
>NW_022443541.1:2639-3696 GCF_009761245.1 Sapajus apella
GCGGGACCCAGTGTGCAGGCCACCCCCGAAAGGCACGGGAAGGGAGGTGGGACCCAGTGTGCAGGTCACCCCTGAAAGGCACAGGAAGGGAGCGGGACCTGGGGTAGATGGGATTCTCCTTTGAGACCTACCGCCTTGCAGGCGCGCTGGGCAGTTCTCTCCCACCCTCCCTCCCTCCTCATCAGCAAGTCAGCAACACCCTGGAGGCTGAGACCCACCTGGCCCCCGTGTGTATGGCACGTGCCTTTGGCGTGCTGGCTGTCACAGTCATGACGCCCACCTGTGTTGAGGGTGAAGCTGCCCTTCTTCACTGCACCATCACGGACACAGGGAGGCCAGCGCTGTGACGGAGTTTCCAAATGAGCCTGGCTCACAGGGAGCCCCCAGGAGCCCCTACCCAATGCCCCCACCTCACGAGGAGAGCATCCCCCACGCATGGCCAGGGGTGCGCTTTGGGACCTCAGAGGCAGCCCCACGGAGGCTCCCCGGGCACTTGCTGCGTCTGAGCGTCCTGCGGTGGACTCTCCTCCAGGGCCAGGTGTAGCAGGCGGGAGGCAGCCAGGTGGGTCTCAGCCTCCTGGCCTCTCTGAGCCGGGCTCCCTGTGCACAGCACATGCTGTGAGGGTCACCGTGCCTTGCCAGGAAGCCCACTGGACCCATCGAACGTCCAGCTCACGGTGACAACAAAGCCTGCCTCTGAAGAATCTGGTTTAGTTAACTGCAGCCCTCAGGCTGCCAAGCGTGCTGGCCCAGGCTCATCACAGGCCTCGGAACGAGGGCTGGGGCCACTGAAGGACTCCCTGGGAAAAGTCCACACGGTCCACTTGGTCCACTCGGTCCACACGGCCCACTTGGTCCACATGGTCACTTGGTCCACACGGTCACTCGGTCTGTGGGTGACCCCCAATATAGGCACCGAGGAGTGAGAGCCAAGCAGAGCCCTGGCACAGCCAGGGCCTGAGGAATATCTCACTTTATAGTGTTACTGCTCAGCTATTTCCTTTTATATAATCCTTTACATAATCATATATTAGTTTATAGAAATAGGGCTTGAAGA
>NW_022443542.1:0-3696 GCF_009761245.1 Sapajus apella
TCTGGAGTGCAATGGCATGATCTCAGCTCACCACAACCTCAGCGTCCCATATTCAAGCGATTCTCCTGCATCGCCCTCCTGAGTAGCCGGGATTACAGGCATGCACTAGCACGCCTGGCTAATTTTGTATTTTTAGTAGAGACGGGGTTTCACCATGTTGGCCAGCTGGTCTCAAACTCCTGACCTCAAATGGTCCACCTGCCTCAGCCTCCCAAACTGCTGGAATTACAGGCGTGAGCCACCACACCTGGCCCTGGTTTCCCTGTCCTGCCTGCTGGCTCTGTACAGCTTCAGATTCTCTTCCCCCAACCCCTAGATAGAGAGCAACACCCACTCCCTGAGGTTCTAGGTCACCTTCTATGAGAGCGGTTACAAGTTACATGGGAACTCCAAGTACAACCTGGTGAGCTATGTCCCCACCAAACCTCACCGCATGTCCCCCGAGGGCTCCCTCTTCCTTCTTCCCTTACCAGCATAAAAAGCTGAGGAAGACCTGTCCCCCGGGGCTCACCTTTCTGTACACCAGGCCAGTGATGGCCGACTGCAGCCTCATCTGCAGCACCTTGAGCTGGTACGTGTTCTGCTGCTTAAACAGTGTTTGCAGGCAGGCCGAGAGGAACATCAGCACCGTGAGGAGGTAGTCCTTCCAGGCTGGAGACTTGAGATCACCAATAAACTCCAGGAAAAAGCTTGTAGGGGAAGGAGGGAGAAGGTACAGCTGGTGAGAGGAGGCGCCCAGGTGTGTTGCCTTTGCCCAAACCAGGCCAGATGTGGAGGATCAGTCGGCGTGGTTGACTTTTTCACAATCATGATCTCGGTTATTTCCCCCACTGTCCATGCTTCTTTGCAATCTTACTGCAGCTCCTCAAAATCAAGAGATGGTGTTTTTCTCCCCCTTTGTTATGGGCTAAATTGTGTCCTCACAAAATTTGTATGTTGAAGCTCCAACCCCCGGTATCTCTGAATGTGCCTGTATTTGAAAATACGGCCTTTAAAGAGGCAACAAACTTAAAATGAGGTCCTTAGGCTGGGCCCTCATCCAGTCTGCCTGGGGTCCTTATAAGAGGAGAAAATGTAGACACACAGGGAGACACCAGGGCACACACGGAGGAAAGACCATATGAGGACGCAGGGAGGAGGTGGCCAACTGCACGCCAAAGGCAGAGGCCTCAGATGGAATCAACTTGTGGATACCTGATCTGGAACTTCCAGCCTCCAGAATCATGAGAAAAATACATTTCTGTTGTTGAAGCTACTGAGTCTGTGATGCTCTGTTATGGCAGCTGAGCAGACACCACTTCAATCTGGACTGGCCACAAAACCGCCTTTGACCAAGAGTAGAGTGAAGGTAAAGCTATGCCAGCTGTGAGCCTCAAGAGAAAATGTGGCTTTTGGCCTTTTGCTTAGAACCCTCCCAAGCAGCCACGTGAACAAGTCTGAGCTAGCTTTTTGGAGAATGGGAACCCACATGGAACAGAAAGCCATCCCAGCTTCAGACACACAGCTGCAGCCACATGAGAAAACCCAGCCAAGAAAAGAAGAACCACCCATCTGACCCCAGTCCACGTTACTGGCCCACATTAACATGAACTAAATATATGAATGCTTATAATTTTAAGCCACTCACTTTGGGACATTTTACAACAAGAGCTAATTGATGCAGCCATGTAAGAGCTTGCTTATTTGCCCTTCTGGGTCAGAGTCACTTTCTCATTAATCATTTCACTTTTTCAGTATCCTTCCCCACCCTCCAGTGTCCCGAGCACCAGATCTATAGGCAGAGGCATGAGAGCTGAAGCCCCCTGACCCTGGAGGGATGGCATTAAGAGACCACCAGCCTTAGCAGAGCTCCTGAAGTCTGGACTCACCTAAGCAGCTTGGGGACAGTGAACCTGAAGACATCGCTGATGAAGAGGCTTTGGGTCTCATGAAGAAGGTAGAATGGAACACCTGCCAGATGGCTCTCAGCAGTGGGCCCCACTGCCTCCCTTCTTGCCATAGGAACGGCTCAGTCTCTGGAGCCTCCATGCCACTGCCTCCTTCCTTTTAAACACTATTGCTTTGGTGTGCCTTAGAGGAAGGGAGAGGCTGGCCTGGGTCCCATATTATACGCTCAGCCACCAGCAGCAGGGCCAGGCATTAAAAGCTTGTTTTCCTAACAGTGGGTGTGGGTGGCTGTGGATCCAGCCTGGCTCCCTCACCTGTGCCTCCTTATCACCTTGAGTACCCATTTAAGAGCCAGTCACAGGAGTTGTGGGGGAAAGGCAGGAGGGCGGCCCTGAGGACTCTTAGATGGCCATGGGAAAGCACACACGTTGAGCACCTACTATGTGCCAGACACTTCCCAGTCATCCTAAGACTCCTGGCAAGCCAAATGTTGTTCCCATTTCACAGATGAGAAAACTGAAGCTCAGAGAAGTGAACTTGTCCAGGGGCACACAGCTGAGAAGTAAAAGCTGGGATTCAATTCTGTCTCTCTGCCTCCAGAGCCCATGCACTTCTCTTTTTTTTTGAGATGAATTCTCTGTCACCCAGGCTGCAGTGCAACCTCTGCTTCCTGGATTCAAGTGATTCTCTCACATCAGCCTCCCGAGTAGCTGGGATTACAGGCAAATGCCACCACGCCCAGCTAATTTTTGTATGTTTAGGAGATGGGGTTTCACCATATTTGTCAGGCTGGTTTTGAACTCCTACCTCAGGTGATCCACCGGCCTCAGCCTCCCAAAGTGCTAAAATTACAGGCCTGAGCCACTGCACCCAGCCTCCCACGTACTTTTTAATCTATCATGTTTTCAACCTGGGGGAAGAACAGCACACCCTCCTCCACACGCACAACCAGCCAGCCCTTAGGTGGTTTTGAACCGGTGGAGAACCACAGCTGATGTGCATGGGGCCTGGTGCTCTGGCTCTGGGTGAAAGCACAGACAGACTCAGGCTGCCTCAATCTCATAAGATCCCCAGCCTTTGGCCATAACCAGGAGCCACAGAGAAGAGCTAAACTGAGGAACAGAGAGGAGGTGGTAGCGGGAGGCCCAAGGGCCCCTCCAGGGCAGGTCAGAAGCCCTGGGCTGTAATGGAGAGGCTGGGGTGATACAGCTGCTGACAGCCGATCGCTGTGTGGTCTTGGGTAGGTAGGTTGCTCTCCTCTCTGTGTGTGAGAGGATGAGTGTCGTCCCCCCTCTGAGTCCCTTGTGTGCCTCTGACAATCTGTAAGGTTATCAGTAAGTGCTTGCTTGCTTGCTCTCTTGAGACAAAATTTCACTCTTGTTGCTCAGGCTGGAGTGCAGTGACATGATCTAAGCTCACTGCAACCTCCATCTCTCGGGTTCCAGTGATTCTCCTGCCTCAGCCTCCCAAGTAGCTGGGACACACCCCCATGCCCGACTAATTTTTGTCTTTTTAGTAGTGATGGGGTTTCACCACGTTGGCCAGGCTAATCTTAAACTCCTGACCTCAGGTGGCCCACCTGCCTCAGCCTCCCAAAGTGCTGGGATTATGGGTGTGAGCGAACATGCCTGGCCACTTATCAGTAATTTCAGTCTCCATTACAAATCTCTGACCCGGGGCCACGTGCAGACATCAGCTCCTTACATGAAGGAGGTCACTGACTTTCCTGGATCCCCTTGCCAGGTGGGTATGATTAGACTCCCCATTTTACAGAAGGGGAAGGAAGCTGAGGCTCTGAGAGGTGGCGAT
>NW_022443543.1:0-3696 GCF_009761245.1 Sapajus apella
TGCACTGTATCACATTATTTTGAGTAAGTCATGGAAAAAAACTGAAATAGAATGAGGTGTCAGGACAATAAAGCCACAGCATAGCTATTTGCATGGTGAGAGACTCATGCAGAGCAAACTCTGAAGTGTGTAGTGACACAGACTTTACAGGTCACCGAGTCTCCCATCAGTGCTGAATAGCCTTCCCCTGAGATCTTGGCTATATCTAGAGCTTGATCCAAAGTACATGATACAGATATAAAATTATATGATACAGATGTAAAATATGATTTTTATAAATATTTGTAATAGATTATCTTTTCATTGAAAATGTCTATACAAGGTAAGAAAGAATAAAACTGCACATAGATTAGTTAAAACAGAATTTCTTAGATAAAATGCACCAATTCCAGAAAAAACACAAACTGCTACAACTCATCCAATATGAATTTAAATAGCCCTATAACTATTAAGAAAACTGACTTTGTCATTTAAAAATCTCATAAACATCTCTAGGCCAATGAAGTGCGGTGGCTCACACCTGTAATTGCAGCACTTTGGGAGCCCTAGGCAGGTGGATCGCCTGAGGTCAGGAGTTCAAGACCACTCTGGCAAACATGGTGAAACCCGTCTCTACTCAAAATACAAAATATTAGCTGGGCATGGTGGTGTGTGCCTGTAATACCAGATACTCAGGAGCCTGAGGCAGGAGAATCCTTGAATCCAGGAGGTGGAGGCTGCAGTGAGCCAAGGTTGTGCCATTGCACTCCAGCCTGGGCAACAAGACCAAAACTCCATCCCAAAAAACAAAACAAAACAAAACAAACCCATGAAAACAAACAAACAAAAAAATACCAACCTCAGCCTAGATGGTTTTACTGAAAAATTCTATCAAATTTTTAAAAAAGAATTAACACTGGTTTTATACAATCCCTCCCAGAAAATAGAAGAGGAACGAAAACAACTTAATTCAATAAAGGGAGTGGTCTAGACGTAAGACTAAAGAGACATTAGAACTAAATGCAAGCTGTAATTCCCAACTAGATCCTGTTGTTAAACAGAATTTGATGAGATAACCAGTAAAACTTGAATGAAGTTGAAGATGTGATGATAGAAATAATTTTCTAATTTTGACGGTCATTTTGATATTACAGAGAAGAAAGTCCTTTTCTTAGGAAATGTCACTAAAATATTTGGAAGCAATGGGTCAAGTCAGCAACTTATTATCAAATGGTTCAGGGAAAAGCAAAGGTTATCTGAATTGTACTGATAACCTTCCTGTAAATTTAATCTTGTTTTAAAACAAAGAAAAAAATGTTTCTTAAAAATATAGGAGGCTATCTTTATGATCTCAGGATACAGAAGAATTTCCTAAACTAGGTATAAAAAAATTCCAAATATGAATGTTATAAATTCAGTCACATGAAGATTAAGAAATTTATAAATGGAACATTATTCAGCTTTTTAAAAGAAAAGAAATTCTGGGTTTTATCAGTCATATATCATATGTGACAACATGAACCCTGAAGACATGCTAACTCAGATACGCCACTCACAAAAAGACAAACGCTGCAAGTTTCCACTTACAGGAAGTATCTAGAATAGTCAAATTCATAGAAACAAAAGGCCAGTGGCTGGGCCTGGAGGAAATAGAGAATATACAGTTTCAGTTCTGTAAGATGAAAAACTGGAGATCTAGTAATCAATGTTGTGAACACACTTATCACTACTGAACTACCCACTTAAAGATAGTTACGATGGCAAATTTCATGCTTATTAACAAGTGTATATATATGTATGTGGTAACACTTGAAGAAAGGAAATGGTTAGTACAATATTGCAGAAATCTCTCCTCTCTGGGATGTGAGCTGAAAAGGGCACACAAGGAACTTAAAAATTTTTAAGTTCAAGTGGTTTTCATCATCTTCTAAAAGGACAAACTCTTGCAAATCTAATTTTTGAAATCAACTCCCCAGGAAAGGGAAGATGCACCAGTACAGAAGCTCTAAAAATAAAGAACTAAAGGACAGGGAAGGCAAAAGGAAAGAGCCATGAATTCTTTCAGTATTAACTTTAAAGTCTGTTTTCTAAATAATAAGGGATCAATATCTGTACAACAACTTAAAGTTGTAAGTGGTACTGCTCAAACTAGATGTAACTTTATGCAATTACCGAGTATCTTTTTAAAATATGGAGCCAAATAAAATCAATCCCTCAGTCTCCCTCTATTGCTCACCACAACAGGAGGAGTCAGACAGGACAGCGGCAGTCCTCAGTGGTCTGAACAAGGGGAGGCAGAAAGAAGCACTGAGGGCCCGAGTTCTGCCTGGAGAAAGCGGAAGCTGGCGGCTACACAGTATACAGCTTGTTCAGAGGCCTCCCAGTTCTGACTGGTTTCCCCCTAAGGAAAAACAAAAGGTAAGCCTCACAAATATATCCACAAGGTTCCTTAAGGGGGTGGAGGAAGAAATTAAATGTCTAATTCTTCTGCTCAGTAGCCTTAAAACATGCAAATCAAATTCTGAATTTTCTACTGTCTACTGGCTATATCAGCTGGGACTCAGGACAGATAGAGACAGGTCCCTGATGCTGACTGAAAATCACCTATATTTTACTCTCACTTTTATTCACAATGCTTTCAGAAACAAAAAACAAGTTTGATTAGAACTTTTCTCATCATTCTACTCAAAGTACCACCAGCTCTTTATTCTATCAAATGAAATTATTTCTCTGAAAAATACAATGTAATTCGAGATAAAATGTGCAACCTCCAAATAAAATCTTGAGTCCTGCCCTATACCCTGAACTCCAGATTTACATCTTCAATGTTCTTCACATTTCTACTTAAGTCTAGCCAGCATCTGAAACTTAACGCAGTCAAAGGAATATCTTTCATATCCACCCTTTCTCACATTCCAACATCCATTTCTCTTTCAGGCTGGTGTAAAAGGCTGTCACACTTACCTTCCACTGAGCTGTTAACACTATTAATGGGCAGCAAAGCTTAAAGAGCACCGATTGTAACACTCCTTCTGGCTCCTCAGGGCCTGCACAGTTTTCCTCCTCCTGGTGTGTATGACGTGGGCATGGTATGTGTGTGGTATGTGTGTGCTGCATATGGGTTAAGTGCGTGGGGCGGGTGAGGTGGGTGTGGTATATAGGTAGTCTGTGTGTGACATGGGTAGATATATTTGTTGTGTGTGGTATGTGAGGTGGGCATGGTATGTGTGGTACGTGTACATATGTGCACACATGTGAGGTGGTCATAGTGTGTGGTATGTATGGTGTATCCATACAAATTCAACGTGTGGGGTGTGTGAGCTGGGCATGGCATATAATGTAGTGTATGGTGTGTGAGGTGGGTATATGTGTGGTGTGTATGAGGTATGGATGTGGTGTGTGAGTTGGGCATGGTATGTGTGTGGGTTGTGTGAGGCGGGTGTGGTATGTATGTAGTGTGTGGTTTGTGAGGTGGGTAGATATGTTTGTGTGGTGTGTGTGAGGTGGGCATGGTACATGTGTGGTATGTATACATATGCACACACATGCATACCTGTGTACTCCAGAGGACAGGGAGGCCAGCAGCCGGGGACATGTAGCGGTGACAGCTCAGCCAAGGCAGGGCTCATGGCGGGGGTGGCCAAGCCCCTGGCAGCTCAGGGTCTTGGATGCACTGAGAACCTAGGAGGAGAGAACAAGCTGTGTCACCATCTCCAC
>NW_022443544.1:0-3695 GCF_009761245.1 Sapajus apella
TATTTTTATAGTAGAGACAGAGTTTCTCCATGTTGGTCAGGCTGATCTCAAACACCCGACCTCAGGTGATCCGCCTGACTTGGCCTCCCAAAGTGCTGGGATTACAGGCATGAGCCACCACGCCCAACGCCAAAAAAAAATTTCAAGAGTGAATCAATCCTTGCTGGGCACAGTGGCTCATGCCTGTAATCCCGGAACTTTGGGAGGCTAAGGTGAGTGGATCACTTGAGGTGAGGAGGTGATTGGGTAATAGGTCTCTGCTCTCATGAATGAGTTAATCCATTCATGGATTAAAGGATGAATACATTATCAGGGGAATGGGTTAGTTATCAGGAGAGTGGGTCTCTTATGAGCCCTTCACCATGTGATGCCTTGAGCCACCTGTGGACTCTGAAAAGAGTCACCAGCAGAAAGAAGTCCCTCAGCAGATGTGGCCCCCCAACCTCGGATCTCCCAGCCTGCAGAACCATGAGCTAAATAAACCTCTGTACTTAATAAGTTATCCACTCTGCAGTATTCGGTATAGCAACAGAAATTGACTAAGATGCCCTGTTGTCTGGAATAGACTCACCCAGTCGCATGTGCAGTGAAATGAATCGCCTCAAAGTAAATCCTCTTTTCCTATTGTGTTTTCATATCTGTATTAGAGATGTGTTCTGCAGAAGGAATATCCACTAGTAGTTCAAGTTGAAAACTTAGTAAGAAGGTAGCTCAAATGCTGATCAACCCCCAGGTGTGGTTAGTCCTGGGAGTGTTTACAGGGCTTTGACCCTCCAAGGAGCCCTCTTTATATCACCATGCACATGCCGGCTGGACCTCAACTGCTACAGTTTCTTCTGTCTGAGTAGTTACCGCAAAGACTAACAGAGCTTGGATGTAATGCCATCCTTGACCAACAGGAGCTGCTGTCTAATATACGTGTATATCTATATCACTATACAGATATATATAAATATGCACACACACACACACACACACATATATATATATATATATATATATATATATATATAAGTTCCTTTAGTATATTCTTGCTCTCTTTATTATTAATCAAAGCTCACTGTTTCTGTCCTACAAATTATTATTCTCTAAGGTGGGGCAATAATGAACCAGATCTTTCTTTCTTCTTTTTTTTCATCGTAATAACAGGGTGGGCAAGGCTAACCCTGGCCCTTCCACATTGATTTAAACCAGTAGCTCTCAAGGGTAACATGCATCGGAATACCCCGGAGGGCTTGTTAAGACACAAGTTACCAGCCCCATCTCCAGACTTTCTAATTTGGTAGTTTGGAGTGGGCCTTATAATTTACATTTCTTTTTTTAAAATTTATTTATTATACTCTAAGTTCCGGGGTCCATGTGCATGCAGATGGTGGTTTGTTACATAGGTATACACGTCCCATGGTGGTGGTTTGCTGCATCCATACCCCCGTCGTCTACATTAGATATTTCTCCTAATGCTATCCCTTCCCAATTCCCCCACTCCCTGCTATTCCTCCCCTAGAACCCCACATTCCAGGCCCCAGCGTGCAATGTTCCCCTCCCTGTGTCCGTGTGTTCTCATTGTTCAACACCCACTTATGAATGAGAACATGCGGAGTTTGGTTTTCTGTTCTTGTGCCAGTTTGCTGAGAATGATGGTTTCCAGCTTCATCCATGTCCTTGCAAAAGACATGAACTCATCCATTTTTAAGGCTGCATAGTATTCCGTGGTGTATATGTGCCACATTTTCTTTATCCAGTCTATCATTGATGGGCATTTGGGCTGCTTCCAAATCTTTGCTATTGTGAATAGTGCTGCAATAAATATACATGTGCATGTGTCTTTATAATAGAACGATTTATAATCCTTTGGGTATATACCCTCTAATGGGATTGCTGGGTCAAATGGTATTTCTATTTCTATCAGATCTTTATTTCTTTATTTTTTTTGCGACAGAGTCTTGCTCTGTCAATCAGGCTGGAGTACACTGGCACTATCTTGGCTCACTACAACCTCCGCCTCCCGTGTTCAAGCAATCCTCCTGTCTCAGCCTCTGGAGTATCTGGGATTACAGGCACCTGCCACCATGCCTAGCTAATTTTTGTATTTTTAGTAGAGACAAGGTTTCACCACATTGGCTAGGCTGGTCTTCAACTCCTGACTTCAGGTGATCTACCCGCCTTGGCTGCCCAAAGTGCTAGGATTACAGGCATGAGTCAACGTGCCCGGCCTGGATTAACTCTTTAGAGATGAAGAACTGAGACTGGGTGTGGTGGCTCACAACTGTAATCCCAGGACTTTGGGAGGCCAAGGTGGGTGGATCATTTGAGGTCAAGAGTTCAAGACCAGCCTGGCAAACATGGTGAAACCCTGTCTCTAGTAAAAACCAAAAATTAGCCAGGCATGGTGGTGGGTGCCTGTAATCGCAGCTATTCGGGAGGCTGAGGCAGGAGATTTGCTTGAAACAGGGAGGCAGAGTTTGCAGTGAGCTGAGATCACGCCATTGCACGCCAGCCTGGGTGACAAGAGTCAAATTCATCTAAAAAAAAAAAAAAAAAGACTCCCAGCAAGCCACAAGCAGGCATCACCATACTTTGCCCATCTAAGCTGCAGCAGGGCCCAGGTCCCTGAGGAAATTTCAAGACAGACATGAGGTGGCTCCGTGGTCACCAGACGGTCACTGCCCCATCTGGCTCACCGTTGTCTGGAGACGGCCTGAGCTTCTCACGCACACCTGGCCAATCTTTAACTGGTTGGCCTGGAGCTCCCCGCTCACCAGAGCCAAGGTAGAAGGAATTGGAGACTTTGTCCCACTGCTTGCCATTCCTGCCCCCGACAGCAGGCAGGAGGCACGTGGGGTCAGCCTGTCCTGTCCCTTCCTGGGAGGCCAAGGACACACATCATCTCTGGTTGCTCTCATAACAACCACAGGAGATGGTCACTGATATACCCACTTTAGAGATGAGAAGCCTGAGGCTCAGGAAGCACAAGGAGGGCCTGGGTGGTGGAGGGACTCAGGACTGAGCCACTTGTCCTATGCCACCTCCAGGGTCTCTTCCCTGCCTGTGTCTCTCCTGAGTCAGGACTGTCGGGCTGGAACAGGGCGGCTTGGAAACGCAACATGATTAAGGAACGGCATGGAGAGTTGGAAAGAGCTCTTGGCCAGAGGGCTAGGAGATCTGCACCCAGGTTCCAAGTGTGGGTGACCTTGGGCAAGCCCCACCCATTTTCAGCCTCCTCTGAGGTCTTCCCCAGCACCATTCGCCTGGAGCTCGGGCCGCTGACAATGACCCCTGCTCTGCCAACCTTGCTTAATAAGGCTGTGGGCAAATCCAGTGAGGCTCTGGCAACCTGTGAAGTGCAGTGCACCCGGGGAGAGTGATTTTTGGCTAAGATGATGGAATGGAAGATGGTGGAATGGTGGGAAAAGCCTTGAGCTGGGAATCCCACCTCCGCCTCACAGGGAAAATCAAGAGACTTCTCTAGGCCTCCCCGCCTGCCCAGCTCAGAGCCTCAACTCCCTTGATCTCAAGCATCTGCCACCAACCAGATACCGGATCTTTCCTTCATACCTTAGCACAGGTCTATTTTTTTTTAAGAGATGGGGGTCTCCCTCTGTCACTCAGGCTGGAGTACGGTGGTGAATCATAGCTCACTGCAGCCTCGGACTCCTGGACTCAAGCAATATCCTACTGAATCAGTCTCCTGCCAC
>NW_022443545.1:0-3694 GCF_009761245.1 Sapajus apella
AACCAGTTAAGCATGCCACTTGAGATCAAATTTTATCAATATGGCACCTTAGCCTATCTCATCTTTTACATATAGATAGAATAGAAAATAAAATTTTAATAAGAACAAATAAAAAATAATTTACTAAATGAAAAATGATATGAACAAGTAGAAATTTAATGAATCAGAGAAGTTAGTACTTAGTACCCTCTACAAAGTATTAGATTATTCTAAGTAATTCACACACATAAACAATACCTAAGGGTTCAACATGTATAAAACAGAAATACATAAAAAAGATAGATTAATGCATTTACAATAATATTAGGTAACAATTAAGAACGAACTCAAATGTTTTGATATACAGGAACTAAATGAACATACAAATGTTATATAACATTATTAGAAAGTTTGACTAATTAGGCACAGTGACAGATGGATAGCATTCTTCATTAGGAAACAGAAGATATAGATTATATTCCAATACCAGAGGGGAAATAATAAATGCTAAGATTTTAATTTTAACAATGTCATTGACTTTATAAATAAATCCAAAAGGTTATATTTTCTAGGCAACTGAAATGACACTAGAAATATCTAGTCACACACAAATTATATTTGTCTCTTTTAATTAATTTATAAAATAGAAAATGCAAGCAAATTATTATTATTATTATTATTATTATTATTATTATTATTATTTGAGACCAAGTCTCACTCTGTGGCCAGGTTGCAGTGGTGCAATCTCAGCTCACTGCAACCTCCGCCTCCTGGGTTCAAGCGATTATCCTGCCTCAGCCTCCAGTAGCTGGCACTGCAGGCGGCCGCCACCGGGACTATAGGCGCCCACCACTGCACCCAGCTAATTTTTGTATTTTTATTAGAGATGTGGTTTCACCATGTTGGCCAGGCTGGTCTCAATCCCTTGAACTTGTGATCTGCCCACCTCAGACTCCCAAAGTGCTGGGATTAAAGGTGTGGGCCACTGCACCTGGCCACAAATTATTTTTATAAAGTCAGGCTCTGAAGTCAACATGGCAGATTAAAAAAAAAAAAAAATTCAATAATATGCTACAAAGGCATCATGGTTACTGGAGTGAAAAGACCTGAATTCAGGTGAATATTTCTATCCATGATAACTTAATGTTTTTTTTTTTTTAAACAAAAATCCAAACAACAACAACAACAAAACAGTAGTTTTGGCTATATCCAGTTCAATTTAGTTCACTGCAGGAAGTTATATTTTCAGAAATACGTGTAAAACATAAGAAAAACTTTTTTTTTTTTTTTTTTTTGAGACAGAGTCTCACTCCGTCACCAGGCGCCAGGCTGGAGTGCAGTGGTGCGACCTCAGCTCACTGCAATCTCCACCTCCTGGGTTCAAGCAATTCTTCTGCCTCAGCCTCCCGAGTAGCTGGGACTACAGGTGCACACCACCACACCCAGCTAATTTTTGTGTTTATTAGTAGAGACAGAGTTTCACCATGTTGGCCAGGATGGTCTCGATCTCTTGACCTCATGATCCGCCCGCCTTGGCCTCCCAAAGTTCTGGGATTACAGGCATGAGCCACCGCGCCCAGTCAAGATAAACTTTTAAGTATCAAATAAATTAACCTTTACAGTTACTATTAATTACCACATGGCATATTTGAGAGAGATGCATATTCTGGGTGAAGTGGCTTGGGATATCTCATAAAGTGCTGTGGATATTTGCAACTCTAGAAAAAATGCTACATATTCTTAAATATTTTAATGTAGACAATTAAAAATTCTCAAGAAGTTACAAAAACGCTTAAAGTGCAAACCAGAGTTAAAGGAAAATACAAGAACCTCACAGAACAGAAGTAAATCTAGAGAACAATCCAGAGGAGTAGTAGACCTAAGAAGCATGTGCCTAATTCGGATAGTGATGGTTCACAAGGATGTCAAATCTATGTGGTTGTTCATCTTGCTCCCAGGGAAAATAAAATAAACACAAAAATAACAGAACCACAAAAATCCGAAATGTAATATTTTCCAAAAGTGAGAACCAAATTAGAAACTGATGGACAAAAAGAAATGAGGAAGTATGCAGAAAAAAAAATTCTATAGCTTTTCTTATTGAAATTATGTTTAAAATGTTTACATAAATACATTACAAAATTAATATTATTTTTGTGAAAAGAACAAGAAGCTATAAAATTTAAGGCCAGATGTAGCGGTTCATGCCTGTAATTCCAGCACTTTGGAAGGCTGAGGAAGGTGAATTGCTTTAGCTAAGGAGTTTGAGAATAGCCTGCGCTAAATCTCTACAAAAAATGGGAAAATTAGCCAGGCATGGTGGTATGCACCTGTAGTTCCAGCAACTTGAGAGGGTGAGGTGGGAGGATCCCTTGAGCCTAGGAGGTCGGGGTTGCAGTGAGCCAATATCATGTCACTGCACTCCAGCTTGGGTAACAGAGTGAGACTGTCTCAAGTTAAAAGCGTATTTGAACAACAGCAAAAAAGAATATCAAGTTAATACACAGTGTGTGAGTTAACCTATAAATTGAAATAAGAAAACTAATGAACTGGAATATTGAGTGTAATAAATGCAGCCAACTAGTATAAAAAGGGATAAAATTTTGTAAAATATAAATAGAGTTTTAACTAGATGAAAACTATAAGGAGTAAATAATGCCTATTTTTTCACTACAATAAAAATATAAGTAACAATATTAATGGTAATTTACAAATTTCTAAGTTCAAACTAAACATAAGCCCTTGAATTCAAAATCGCAGTGTTTCAAAAAAAGATAAAAAAAATACTTAACAGAAATAACATTCAAACTTCCTAACAGGGGGAAAGAAGAAAACTAAAAGTGAGCAAGAGAGATAACTTAGAAAAGTAAAATCAAAACACCCACAGTCTATAGAGTCAGAAATCAAAATAAACGTGAAAAGTGCTGACAGAATTTGCTACTGTCCATAGCAATTGCAATGAACATGTCAGTGCATGTTCCTTTTTGGTAGAATAATTCAATTTTCTTTGAATGTATACCCGGTAATGAGATTGCTGGGTCAAACAGTAGTTCTGTTTTAAGTTCTTTGGGACATCTTCAAACTGCTTTCAATAGTGACTGAACTAAGCCTGTAAGTCACATAGTAGTAGAGCTGGAAGGCTCAAGGCTCCCTTCTGATAGGCTGGGCAGGAGCAGCAATGTTCTAGGTCAGTGTCAGGGGCTGGGGCTCCAGCAGGAGTGTCGGAAGCAGTGTGCATCCGTCAGGCAGGCCAGTGTTCCCCCGTCCACCTGGGCCCCGAAATCCTGTAGTGACGTCTAGGCCCCCGGGAGGCGGAAGAGGTGCCTTCCAAAAGTGCGCCCCACCCCCTCCTGTTTCTTTAGCCAGCACCCAGGTCCCCGGCTCACAGGTCTCCCTCCTCCAGCCTAGAGACTACCTTGGGTCGCTGATCAGCCTTCCTGCGGGCGCACGGTCAACTGGTTGTCCAGCCTTCCCGTGGTAGTAGAAGGCGCGCTCCCGGGAGCTCCTGCTCAGGCCACCAGCTGGGCGCATAGGTAGCAGAGCTTTTCCTGCGGGTGTATGGTCAGCGGCGCCAGCTGTGCCTCATCCGCCAGATTCACTTTGATATGGAAGTGCTTCCAGCGTGCCAGCACACGACGCAGGCCCTCCACGGCGCCCAACCGGCTTAGTCTCTGTCTCCGGCCCCGCAGCCCTGTGCGCGGTCCTGATCTGCCCC